>NC_058083.1:4239200-4539200 GCF_014858855.1 Bufo gargarizans
ATATACCCTTTTTTTGTGGTGGAAGAGATGCATGGGAATACAGTGTATTCAGTACATTATAAAAAACACATTTAAAGTTCAGCCGCTTTCCTCTGGTGGAGTAGAGAAGTCAGTGGCAATCCGGGCCTTGTTCATTTTGATAAGAGTCAACCTGTCAGCATTTTCAGTTGACAGGCGGATGCTCTTATCAGTTATTATGTCCCAACAGCACTAAATACCCACTCTGACAAAACGCTAGCGGCAGGGCAGGCCAGCACCTCCAAGGCGTAGAGCACCAGTTCATGCCACGTGTCCAGCTTGGACACCCAGTAGTTGTAAGGCACAGAGGAATCATTGAGAATGCTGACACGGTCTGGTACGTACTCCTTCACCATTTTGCAAAATCTTTCCCTCCTTGTGACACTAGGCAGCTCATCAGGGTGAGGGTTGCTGGTTGTCATGAACTGTCCCAGGCTTTGTAGAGTGTTGCCCTGCCTCTGTTGGAACTGCTGTGTGTTCCCCTCGTCTCCCCTCCTCTGTTGCCCAAGAAACTACGTACTCTGCTGCCAGCGTTGTCAGCTGGAAATTTTTGGAGCAATATTTCCCCAAGGATCCTCTGATATTGCACCATTTTGCTCGTCCTCCACACCACAGAAATGAGAGATGAGAAATTATCTTTGTAGCGGGGGTCGAGAAGGGTGAACAACCAGTAATCGGTTAATCATCAATTAGGTCAAAAATTGTAACAATTACTGTCACTGGGCTACTCAGAATATAGATTTAAACCACACTAAATGAGTAGCTACACGTCCCATTAATTTAAAAATGTATAATCTTTATTCAAAATAATCACAGTATAAACATGATTCAACACGTATTACACATTACATATAATAATAAATAAGCATATAGTGAATGTATCCAATAAATAACAGCACCTATACTCAATATTAATATACTTCTTACAAAGAGTGAAAAGTCAATGGTGAACGCCGTAACAGGAAGGGGGGGGGGGGGGGGCACTGGAAACCTATTATACGCTGAGCCTGATGAGGGCTAACGCTCTCTGTAAATTGCTCAGCATTAAGTCAATAGCTCCCCTATTCCTGATTAGCATACAAGACGGCAGAGTAAAGTACATGAAAATTCCAAAGACATAACCAAAGTCAGAGTCAGCATAGGTGTGTGTTACTTCAAGTTATATTAATCACATGGTGATTTCAACTTAGCACTGCTATATTCCATATTCGTTAACTCCGTTAATTCTAGCAAGCTGACCCATTAGAAACACAGCTCTAAGTTGAAATCGCAATGCGATTAATATAACTTGAAGTAATCGCATTGCGATTTCAACTTAGACCTGGTTTACTATGGTTGGCTTCTTAGAATTAGCGAAGATGAGGAATATGACGAATGTATTCGTCCTATTCCTCAAAACGAAGATAACAAAATATTCTCCATCTTCGTTTTAGCTACCTATTCGTCAACTTCGCTAATTCTAGCAATCAAATAGGAAAGTTGACTATAGAGACAGCTGTGTTTAATTCGCTATGCGATTATATTACTTAGCTTTTTTTAAATAAATAGAATAATTATAATAATTATCAAGTATTATAATTATTCTATTTATAAAAAAAAAGCAAAGTAATATAATCGCATAGTGAATTAAGCACAGCTGTCTCTATAGTCAACTTTCCTATTTGATTGCTAGAATTAGCGAAGTTGACGAATATAGAGCTAAAACGAAAATGGAGAATATTTCGTTATCATATTCGTAATCTTCGCTTATTCTAGATATCAAACCAATAGGAAAGTTGCTTTAAGTTAAAATCGCAATACGCGATTATTTAAATTGCATATTAATCGCGATAACTAGAATAATGACGAATATTCGATTTCGACGAATATGAGACGAATATTCTAGCGAATATTTGCGAATTTTGTCGAAATCGAATATGGCACCTCTCGCTCATCACTAATTGTGAGCAGCGAGCGTTTGAGTAGACACAGAAGTGGGATGGTGACGCTAATAATAGCGTTATCACCGCTCACCATCTGTGTTGATTCCTCAAAGTTTCTTAAAACATAACAGCGATCAGATATCCATGCCCGCTCCTCGCTTGTGAAGAGCGGAAGCTGACTGGAAAGGCGACGACCATGTTGCAGCTGGTATTCCACTACTGTCCTCTGCTGCTCACAAGCCTGGCCAACTTGTGGAACGTGGTGTTTCAGCGCATGCTCACGTCACACAACAGTCAGTGAGCTGGCAATTTTAAGCGCTGCAGCAGCGTTGACAGACCAGCGAAAGCTGTCGATGACTTGCGGAAATGGGCACACCTTCACCAGTAGCTCAGGCAAATTGGGGTAGGTTTTGAGAAACTGCTGAACCACTAAGTTAAAGACGTGGTCTAGGCATGGGATGTGTGTGAGCTTGCCGAGCTCCAAAGCTGCCACCAAGTTACGGCCATTATCAGACACAACCATTCCTGGTTCTAGGTTGAGTGGCGAGAGCCACAGCTCAGTCTGTACGACTTGCTCCTGGCTTCCACAACGTTCACCAAGTGTGCCGTCAGGGAAATGTAGCGTCCCTTGCCGAAAGCACTTATCCATGTGTCAGTGGTTAAGTGGACCTTCCCAAAAACTGCGTTGGTAAGGGCACGGGTTATGTTACGGGACACATGCTGGTCTAAAAAAACACCTAATGGAGAGAGGGTACCCTGAAGGACCATTGGAGGAGGACATGAGGAAGGTTGAAAAGGATTTCTCCCAGGACAGTCTACTTAGGAGGGTTAACTACAGAAATAAACAAGGGGACACAGATTTCAGGAGGTTCGCATTTTCATTTAAATACAGTCCCATGGCAGAGCGCATTCGCTCCGTTATTTTTAAAAATTGGGACGTATTGAGGAGAGATGCAAGCCTGCATGAACTCACTGAACAGAAACCACTGATTTCTTTTAGAAGGGCACACACCGTAAAAGACAGATTAGTCAGAAGTAGGTTAAAGCCCAGTAGGAATGAGAATTGGCTTAATAGCAATTTACCTAGAGGGAATTTCAAGTGTGGCAACTGCTCGTTTTGCAATTATAACTCCCTGAAGAAATGTATTGGATTTGCAGGTATCCAACACAAAGTGAATACCTTTATCAATTGCAGGAGCACATATGTAGTGTATCTGCTATTGTGCCCCTGCGGTCGATTTTATATCGGCAAAACCATCAGGTGCCTGTTTGAAAGGTTTAGGGAACACCTGAATTCAGTAAGAACAGGAAAGGGGTGCCCTAGATTCATCCAACATGTCAAAGAAGCCCATAATGGGGACGCTAGTTGCATTTCATTTTCCGGATTAGAAATAGTACCTACTCCTCTGCAGGGAGGGGATAGACACCGCCTCCTCCTGCAGAGGGAAGCCCTGTGGATCCTGCGCACACGAGCATTAGGAGAACTTGGATTGAATGATAGAAATGACCTCAGCCCATTCCTGTAATTAAATTCCCTTGATTTTACTTACTCATATGTGTCTTAAATACTTGTATGTTTGTTTCTGTTTTCTTGCTGATTTGTTGCAAATATGTTGCACCTTCTATGTTTGTAGTTGTTGAACGCAACCCCTTTTGCCTAGATGCAGCCTGATTCGTCCATTTGGATGACATCGGCCTGCACTAGAGGTTAAAGGAAGTGCGGACACAGACGCGCATTGAAGCACAGCCTGATGAAGCGCAGATAGCGCGAAACGGCCGCCGCTGTTATTGCGTGTTTGAATTGTCCACCCCCTGCCTGATTGTGGCTGAATAAAGCTGTTTGAACGCACACCGGTGAGTGCCGCTGCATATTTCTTCTGCTTACCGACACACCGTGAATAGTGTTGGCTGGGGACTGTATAATGAGGAAAGGCCGCCGACATCAGGCTGTGGAAGGCCTTAGTGTCCACAAGCCTAAATGGCAACATTTCCAGGGCCAGTAATTTGGAAAGTTGCGCATTTAGTGCTATTACCTGTGGGTGGTGGCTGGGTATTTGCGCTTGTGTTCAAATGCCTGAGGTAAGGACATTTGTACGCTGCGCTGGGACGCAGAAGTGGATGTGGTCGCTGATGGTGCTTGCGAAGGTCCAGGTGCAGGGCGGGAGGCATCTGGGCCTGCGCCTTCGACAGGAGATTGGCTAGCACATAACACAGGGGAAGAGGAGGCAGTGGCGTGACCCGCAGACACAGATTGTGGACCCAGGCGTTCGGCCCACCTATTACGGTGCTTTGATGCCAAGTGGCTGGTGCTGGTGGTGGTGAGGTTGCTAGTGTTAACGCCCCTGCTCATTTTTGTATGGCACAGGTTTCAAATTACAATTATTTTGTCGTCCACACTTTCCTCAAAAAAGAGCCAGACTGCGGAAGGGAGATTTCTCCAAGGGTGTGCTCCGGGGAACAGTTGCGGGCCTGTTTTGTGTGGCCCGCCTTCTCCCTTTTGCCACCCTACAGCCTCTTTCAGCGTGTTCAGGGTGGTGCTTAACCGACTGGAAGCATTATCTGCTGCAATCCAACCGACCACCTGGTTGCACTGGTCTGACTTCGAGAGCGTTGTCCTGTGCTGCCCTGCAAACTGGGACATGAAGCTAGGTATTGTGGATGATTGTTTTTCTTGTGCTCTGGCAGCAGGCACAGTTTCAACGAGCCCAGGGCCACGGCCTCTGCGTGCACCATCAGCATCACGGCTACTTCACTGTCCCTTACTGCTCGCCTTCTTTATATTACATGTTATATATGCTTGAAAGTATGTCATACGTACAGTAGCATAGGATTTGTAAGTGTATGCACAAAAAACTTAAAAAAGGTATTTGGGATTTGGAAACGTCACACAAGAGATATACCACAGATAATGTCATTGATGTCAGCAAAATTACAGGGAATGTCACAGGTATTTGGGATGTGGAAATGTTACACAAGAAAAAATACTGCAGATAATTTCGCTGATGTCAGCAGCGGCTAATATAAAATTACAGGGAATGTCGCAGGTATTTGGGATGTAAAAACGTTACACAGGAGAAATACCACAGATAATGTCGCTGATGTCAGCAGCAGCTAATTCAAAATTACAGGGACTGTCACAGGTATTTGGGATGTGGAAACGTTACACATGAGAAATACCACAGACAATGTCGCTGATGTCACCAGCGGCTAATAAAAAATTACAGGGAATGTCACAGGTATTTGGGATGTGGAAACGTTACACAGGAGAATTACCGCAGATAACGTTGCTGATGTCAGAAGTGGGTAATATAAAATATACAGGGAATGTCACAGGTATTTGGGATGTGGAAAAGTTACACAGGAGAAATACCACAGATAATGTTGCTGATCTCACCAGCGGCTAATAAAAAATTACAGATATAAAATAGATATTGCTACCACACACAATAGTCCTTAAAAGGACGTTTGAGTCTGTAAAGTTTTAGCTATTTAGTGCAGGTTGCGCTAAAAATATGTATTGCTGCTGCCACACACAATAGTCCTTAAAAGGACTTTTGGGTCTCTGACACGTTTTTCAACTTAAATTTTTTTTTTTCACTCCCTACACTATCTTTCCCTTCTTCAGCGTAGCTCTCCCTGACTAACACTGAGCCGAACACGTGTCATCAGGTGCTACATACTGATAGGGACCATAGATTGTGAGCCCCATTGGGGACAGTTGTATGCTAATGTCTGTAAAGCACTGTGGAATATAGTAGCGCTATATACGTGCATTAAATAAATAAATAAATATAGCTCACGATGATGTGTTCCGGCCAGCCAATCACTGTAATGCCAGTAAACAATATGGCTACGGCATTACAGTGAAGGGCAGTACTTACCTGCATGTGTATTGGCTGCGTAGCAGCCAACAAGCATGTGTGGAGGAGACTCGAGCATTGTGCTCGAGTACATGCGGTATTCGGCCGAATACCGCCATGTGCAAAGCATCGAGATGCTCGAGCCAAACTGGTGCTCGGCCGAACATGCTCGATCAACACTAATGAGGAGTCTTATAGACCAGGCCATGCTTGGATGTGTGAGGATTTTCACACACCTCCGGCTGATGCCAATGAATAAATCTGCCATTGCTAACAGTAGCTAGTTATTAGCTTGTACCTGAATCGAATGTTCTTAGTGATTTATTACAATTGGACCCAAAATGAATTTTAAAACATTCGCTCATCTTTAATCAACAGGCTAGAAAGAAACAGAAGAAAAAAAAAATCATTAGGTACTACTTTTGACAAAACCAAAAAGTACTAAAATTCTAGTGAAACATCAGTGGGAGATCACAAACAGAACAAACATATAATCTATGTCACCTTGTGGTAGCAAGATTACAATCAGGCATCACACAGTGAGGGAGCTACAGATTGTGGTTATGTAAATGTGTCATATCTTTAGTAAACTGCAGAGCATCCGGCCTTAAAATATGAGGAGATGACAACAATTCAGTAAAATTATTTTACTGAAGATATGTGCGTATATAAAAACATGGGTATAGCTATCAGCCGTGCAGAGGATGAAGTCACACCAGGCCCCAGTGTCTGAGGAGGCCAAAGGCCGACCTGCTATGTAATAAGATAGCAGTATTATAAATGGCAGGTGAGGCCTGTTACAGATATTGGGCCCAGTTATGTATCTGTATTAAAATATACACATGCCCCCTCTCTCACCTCATCGCCTCTCACACAATGCTACATGGTAATAAGAGGTTACTATGGTATCCAGGGCATAACAATGGCCACCAGTTGTATAGTAACTGACCTAATACACAGCATTACATTAGTATTGCTCTGAATTTTGTGAACAGTTGCTACGTGACTCCTCCCAGGGCTGATTGTATCCCAGGTTTTAAGGAATGGCAAGTGGTGTGGTGTGGCCTTAATAGTTTCTGTGTGTGTCACGGTGCTCCTACCTGGATACTGTCGCTCCCCAGGGTTAGGCTCCAAGGCAATAAAAGAGAGCGTTGTCGAGTCCAGACATGGTCAAAGTTCAACAGCTTTACTTTACTAAACCTGCATCCAGACAATATTCAGTCTTTATTTTGGTTCCAGCAGGTTTTGGGGTAAACTGCCAGGCAAACTTGAATACCTTGCTCTATCTTTCTTTGCTGTGCCAGACTCTGGCTTTAGTCTGGTAGATGGACTTTAGGACTGTTCTGGTACATTTTGAGTGAGGTGCCTTTGGCCCTCATGATACTCTATCTATATCTGTAGGGATTCATGGTGCTCTATGAGCTGCTTCCCTTTTGGGACTCTTGCTGCAGGAGGGGCAGCCATTGCCCTCACTTTGCAATCTTGACTCGTCTTCTTCCAACACTAAACTCAACTCTCACAAACTGTAGCTTCCTGCAACCCCTTCCATGGTAGGAAGCAGGACTAGCCCACTTCTGCCCAAAAGGGGGAAAGGAAACGTAAGTTCCATTCTGTCTAAATATCTCTCTCTGTCTCTGCCAGATACCCTGCCACCAGCTGGTTGATCAGACATATTACATGAACATAACGGTTTCATAACAATATTATAAATGCACAGTGTAAAAAGACCTGGAATAAATACACCAATTACATTTTTGGTTAGCCATTAGAGACAGTAGCAGGGTGTAGGACTAGTACTATACTGGAGTACTACACAATCAGCGGATCACATGTTCAAGTCCCCTAGTTTGACAAAAGTAAAGAAAAAACATTTGGAATTTGGAAAAATTTAAAAATTAAAGTGAAAAATAAAAGATTACCTTTATTTGCTTGCAAACATGTTTATACAGCATTATACAAAAATATATAAATAATAAAAAAACTATACATAATTAATATTGCCAGGTTTGTAATGACCAATACAATAAAATGACCACAATTATTTAACCCATACTCTGGACAGTGAAAAAAATGTAAAAACGCCAAAACTGCTGTGAGTCTACATCCAAAAGAACAATCACAAATTATTAAAAAGTCATACTGTATGTACCCCAAATTCCCAAAATGGCCCCACTGAAAAAGAAAAGCTATCATACAGCGACGTCGACAGAATTTTTTTTCCCCGAAAGGTTGAGTTTTTTTATGTCGTCGCCCCAAAATGTTTATGCATTAGATGTAACTCAAAATGATCCACCTTAAAAAATACGACTTAGGGTCCATTCACACGTCCGTTTTTTCTTTCCTGATCTGTTCCGTTTTTTGCGGAATAGATCAGGACCAGATCTGGACCCATTCATTTTCAATGGGTCCTGGAAAAAATCGGACAGCACAATGTGTGCTGTCCGTTTCCGTTGTTCCGTTCCGCATGTCCGTTTAAATATAAAACATGTCCTATTCTTGTCCGCAAAATTCGGATCCTGGTACAATACAAAGTCAATGGATCCACAAAAAACGGAAGACATTCGGATGTCATTCCATATGTCATCCGTTTTATGCGGAATCCGTTCCTGGAAACACATAACAAATTTTTTATTTTATTTTTTTTTCAATTTTTTTTCAAAGAAATCCAAACAACTTTATTTGATTATTGAACTTTATACATGTTTCCGTTTTTTGCGGATCCGCAAAAAACAGATGACATACGGAAACATTTTCAGGAACAACGGATCCGCAAAAAACGGACCGAAAATCGGGATATAGGAAAATACTGACGTGTGACTGTAGCCTTATCCTGTAAAAATACAAGCTATGTTCATGGAAAAGCAGAAAAATGTATGGCACAGATGAAAAAGTGCCAAACTAGGCCATGTCCTCATGGTGTTGAAGTCTTTCATTAGACAAAGCAGTCACAAGCTAGTGTACTGGTTTGCAGGTGGTTAACAACAGGCCTATTTTGAGCTGTCAGGGCCAAGCTAATTTTTTAAAATTTTCTCATGTTTCCAAGAGGCAGAACTTAAAAAAAAAAATTTGATGGTTGAAAAGAGCTGTCAAGGCCAAGCAACTTTTAAAAAAAAATAATTTCTCATGTTTTCAAGAGGCAAAACTTTTTAAAAATGTTTTATGATGACATTGCTTTTGCATTCTTCTTTGCATTCTGGAGCGTTGATAGGGTCACAAAAGACCCGGAGCACCAAGCCCCAATGCATATGTGCCAAATTATCATACTGCATAGAGAATGCCATAAAAACAAAACCCATAAAACTGTGGCACTTGCACTCGTACTTTCTATTCCAATTTCACCCCATTTGGAATTTGGGTTCAGTATATATGTGGAACCTTCCTTCCCTAAATTTATTGGATGCTAGATTCCTTCCAAAAGAGGTTACCTTGGCGTAGGTGGACAGACACAAATGATTTTGATCAAAATGTATTTGTTACGTACCTCATATTCACTTATATAGTGAGCATGAGCATAACTATCAGGGTAGCAGACATAGCATCTGCTATGGGGCCCAACAACTAAGGGGGTTCATGTCAACTCAAAGGATGAAGATAGTGGTAAAATGTATATAGGGCAGCATAGAAAATGTAATGTGTTCCCAGTCTAAATTTTACATTGATTTGTTATCCTGTGAGCTTGGTGTCTATTATCTATCTATATATATATATATATATATATATATATATATATATAAAATGAAGGACGTATATATGTGTGTATGTATGTGTGTATATATGTGTGTGTTTCGCGATCACTCAAAAACGCAACCATCGATTTCAACAAAACTTGGTATACACATCCCTTGCTTCCTGGAAAGAAATCTTGTGGGGGTAACAGCTCTGTAGGACGTACCGTTCCTAAAATATTCCCCAAAAATGACCTGCATCAGCCAATACAAGCCTGCGAGTCTTTCTCTTCATATCCCAACTGCCATACACACGGTCACATGTCCCTTATCAGCCAATAGAAGCTCACAGGCCCTTAGTCTCCACATACACACAGTTTTACTCCAGGTTTCCATAACAACCCAGCCATTTTTCGTCACTGCTGTAGGTTAGCTTTAGGCTAGGGCTGCACGACATGTGTCGCGTGACAATAAGTCGCACGACACAGCAACTGCTGTGGAGGTCACTGTTAAGGCACTAGGGTACCGTGAGGTCACTGTTAAGGGAATGGAGTACTGTGGAGGTCACTGTTAAGGGGGCAGGCCCCTGAGGAGGTCACTGTCAAGGGACTGGGGTGCTGTGAAACTCACTGTTAAAGGGGCGGGCTGCTGTGAAGGTTAAAATTAAGGAGATGGGCTGCTGTGGAGGTCCCATTTTAAAGTGGCGGGGCACTGTGGGGGGGGGGGTCAGTGTTAAGTGATGGGGGACTGTGGAGTTCACTGCTAAAGGGGCGGAGTGCTATAGAGGTCACTGTTATGGGGGATACTGTCGATATATTTTAATGACACACACAAACATTAAATGAAATAGATAAAATATACCCGTGCAAAGCCGGGTCCTTCTGCTAGTCTATTATATTTACTATGACATCACTGTGTTCATTATCCCTGTACTGTGACATCACTGTGTTCATTATCCCTGTACTGTGACATCACTGTGTTTATTATCCCTGTACTGTGACATCATTCTGTTTATTATCCCTGTACTGTGACATCATTCTGTTTATTATCCCTGTACTGTGACATCATTCTGTTTATTATCCCTGTACTGTGACATCAATGTGATTATTATCCCTGTAATGTGACATCACTGTGTTTATTATCCCTGTACTGTGACATCACTGTGTTTATTATCCCTGTTCTGTGACCTCACTGTGTGTATTATCCCTGTACTGTGACCTCACTGTGTTTATTATCCCTGTACTGTGACATTACTGTGTTTATTATCTCTGTACTGTGACCTCACTGTGTGTATTATCCCTGTACTGTGACCTCACTGTGTGTATTATCCCTGTACTGTGACATTACTGTGTTTATTATCTCTGTACTGTGACCTCACTGTGTTTATTATCCCTGTACTGTGACATCACTGTGTTTATTATCCTGTACTGTAACATCACTGTGTTTATTATCCTGTACTGTGACATCACTGTGTTTATTATCCCTGTTCTGTGACCTCACTGTGTTTATTATCCCTGTACTGTGACATCACTGTGTTTATTATCCCTGTACTGTGACCTCACTGTGTTTATTATCCCTGAACTGTGACATCACTGTGTTTATTATCCTGTACTGTGACATCACTGTGATTATTATCCCTGTACTGTGACATCACTGTGTGTATTATCCCTGTACTGTGACATCACTGTGTGTATTATCCCTGTACTGTGACATCACTGTGTTTATTATCTCTGTACTGTGACATCACTGTGTTTATTATCCCTGTACTGTGACATCACTGTGTTTATTATCCCTGTACTGTGACATCACTGTGTTTATTATCCGTGTACTGTGACATCACTGTGTGTATTATCCGTGTACTGTGACATCACTGTGTTTATTATCCTGTACTGTGACATCACTGTGTGTATTATCCCTGTACTGTGACATCACTGTGTTTATTATCCCTGTACTGTGACATCACTGTGTTTATTATCCCTGTACTGTGACATCACTGTGTGTATTATCCGTGTACTGTGACATCACTGTGTTTATTATCCTGTACTGTGACATCACTGTGTTTATTATCCCTGTACTGTGACATCACTGTGTTTATTATCCCTGTACTGTGACATCACTGTGTGTATTATCCGTGTACTGTGACATCACTGTGTTTATTATCCTGTACTGTGACATCACTGTGTTTATTATCCCTGTACTGTGACATCACTGTGTTTATCATCTCTGTACTGTGACATCACTGTGATTATTATCCCTGCACTGTGACATCACTGTGTTTATTATCCCTGTACTGTGACATCACTGTGTTTATCATCTCTGTACCATACCTCCCAACTTTAGAAAAGTGTCACAGGAATAAAAAAATAAAAAAAGTAAATACTCAGCTGGTTCATTCGATGATCACAGCTCAGATGAAGAGGAGTCCACAGGCAAACTCAAAATGGTTAGTTCTAAAACCATTGTCTGTAACAGAGATCCTGTTTTGTTCAAAATAATAGCAGTGTGTTTAAAAAAGTGAATAAAGCTCAAAATCCTTCTAATAGCTTTTATTTCCATACACACAAATGCATTGGGAACACTACACATTCTGTTCCAATATAAAACATGAAGAAAAATATATCAAATTTGTGTTAAGAAAGTTAATATTAGGCTACTTTCACACTAGCGTTCTGCTGTCCGCTCGTGAGCTCCGTTTGAAGGGGCTCACGAGAGGAGCAGAACGCTTCCGTCCAGCCCTGATGCAGTCTGAATGGATGCGGATCCGCTCAGACTGCATCAGTCTGGCGGCGTTCAGCCTCCGCTCCGCTCGCCTCCGCACGGCCAGGCGGACAGCTGAACGCTGTCCGCCTGGCCGTGCGGAGGCGAGCGGATCCGTCCAGACTTACAATGTAAGTCAATGGGAACGGATCCGCTTGAAGATGACACCATATGGCTCAATCTTCAAGCGGATCCGTCCCCCATTGACTTTACATTGAAAGTCTGAACGGATCCGCTCAGGCTACTTTCGCACTTAGAAATTTTTCTAAGTTATTAATGCAGACGGATCCGTACTGAACGGAGCCTCCGTCTGCATTAATATGATCGGATCCGTTCAGAACGGATCCGATCAAGCGCAAGTGTGAAAGTAGCCTAAGGCTGTTCAAAAAATAGCAGTGTTTGTATTCTTCTTTACAAACTCAAACATTCACTATATAAACTGAAAAATGTTTGAATATTTTCCTTTGAATCCCTTCACTAATATTTAATTGTATAACCGCCAGTGCTTTTTTTCTGGCGGAACGCACCGGAACGGCGTTCCGCCACCTTTTGACATCGCAGCGATGTATCAGCGGGGAGGGACTGGGAGGAGGAGCTGGGGGCCGGTGTATTCACTGTGCTCCGGCCCCGCCGCTCCAGTACAGTTATAAAATGTGTAATTCAATGAATAATGATTCATGCTGCCCGCTCTGTAGTATAACATTCAATATATCCTACTCACAGGGCTACTGTTATATCGTAATGCAGGCCGGCCGGGCAGATGAGCAGCAGCGTCACTCACTGACGTCACATGCCTGCGCCGCCTGCTTCATTCATAAAGTAGGCCGGGCAGGCACGTGACGTCAGTGAGTGACGCTGCCGCTCGTCTGCCCGGCCGGCCTGCATTACGATAACAGTAGCCCTGTGAGTAGGATATATTGAATGTTATACTACAGAGGGGGCAGCATGAATCATTATTCATTGAATTACACATTTTATAACTGTACTGGAGCGGCAATGGGGGGTCTGTGGATGACACTGTTATGGGGTGGGGGGTCTGTGGATGGCACTGTTATGGGGTGGGGGGGGGTCTGTGGATGGCACTGTTATAGGGTGGGGGATCTGTGGATGCCATCCACAGATCCCCCATAACAGTGCCATCCACAGACCCCCCACCCCATAACAGTGTCATCCACAGACCCCCCCCCCCCCTACCCCATAACAATGCCATCCCCAGATCCCCCAATAACAGTGCCATCCCCATCTGGGGGGTTTCTTTGCTGGGTTGGACTTTTATAGCCCCCCCAAATTTTACTTGCATCCCTGATCTCTAAAGGGGAGGTTTTAGGGGGCGGTCCTAGGGCTGAGTAGGGGCGTGGCCAGGGGAGGGGGGGTGAGTTCCACCACCTTTTCTCTGAGAAAAAAAAGCCCTGATAACCGCTGCTTCTGAGAACTGCTGGACATCTGTGTTGCATGGAGTCGACCACCTTCTGGCCCCTGTGAACAGGTATTCCAGCCCAGAAGGATTGGACTACATTCCACAGTTCTTCTCTATTTCTTGGTTTTGCCTCAGAAACTGCATTTTTGATGTCACCCCACAAGTTTTCTATTGGATTAAGATCCGGGGATTGGGCTGACTGCTCCATAACGTCAATCTTGTTGGTCTGGAACCAAGATGTTGCAGGTTTACTGGTGTGTTTGGGGTCATTGTCTTGTTGGAACACCCATTTCAAGGGTATTTCCTCTTCAGCATAAGGCAGCATGACTTCTTCAAGTATTCTGATGTATTCAAACTGATCCATGATCCCTGGTATGCGATAAATAGGCCCAACACCGTAGTCTGAGAAACATCCCCATATCATGATGCTTGTCCACCATGCTTCACTGTCTTCACAGTGTACTGTGGCTGGAATTCAGTGTTTGGGGGTCGTCTGACAAACTGTCTCCGGCCACTAGATCCAAAAAGAACAATCTTACTTTCATCAGTCCACAAAATGTCTTTCGGACCACTCAATGTGCTCTTTGGCAAATTGTAACCTCTTCAGCACATGTTTTTTTTTTCAACAGTGGGACTTTGTGGGGGCTTCTTGCAGATAGCGTGGATTCACATAGGCGTCTTCTAATTGTAACAGTATTTGCCATGTAGAAATATAATTTCTACCAAAAACAGTGATTGATCAGGTTAGTGATGTCTGACTGCTATTATTTTGAACACAGCTGTAAATGATATAATTTTGACTACCTTTACTACCTTTAGCCACCACTAGGGGGAGCTTAGGAGCTTACTGCATACTGTTAAAAGCTGGGAATTCACTCTGAAATGAATGGACTATTCTCTGTGTAAGGCAGGTTGGGCCTCCAGAATGAGAGAAAGTCTTACTTTTGGCTGTACACTATTACTGTTTCAGTGGCCCTAGAGAAACAGGCCAGCGTGGACAGGGGTTGTCTGAAGTTTACATCCCCTTTCTGAATAAAGGGGCGGCTGAGACTGAAGTGACAGGCTTATTCTACATGAAGGATTTCTATACACAGACTGCAAGAATTCACTGGCTTCCTAATCCTGCAACGTTTCTTCCTGAAATATTAGATTTCACATGTTCTTCCAGACATAATCTGTTCTGTATTTTTGCAGATTTCCTGCTCTCAGAGAACATGGATTCTGCATTTGTCGCTGACTGATTATAAACAATCCTCTCGTATAACGTGCACTCGGACCACACACAGCACTCGTCATGGCTCCTCTTTATTAATGAGTCACTCCAAGACTTCTCTTTTCTACAGTATCTGTGGTACTGATGGATGGCTCAGTGGGAAGTTATCCACCATGCTTTATATTTCATCATTAACCATTATCCCCATATTTTTTTAATATATTGCTTCTCTCAGTTTTATTTTACTTTACTTCACTGTTTTTCTACAATGTTGTAAATCCAGCATTTTTGGCAGAAAAATGTTTTATTCTATGAATGTGAAAGTGTTTATAGTAGAAAAGTTCATTTGTAGCTAATTTTTCATAAATTTTTTTACAATTTTATTTTATTCTTTCTTAATATGACTGATAACCAGTGTTCCCTGTAAGCTGCGCAGGCACGCGGCCGCGCAGCTTCCTGCATGCCTCCGCTCAGGACCTCTGCAGGCCCGCTCACCGCCACAGCCCGGACTTCATGTAATGGTGGGTGCCTGTTCCGTACTCTGGGGAAGCCCACCCTGGAAATGCACACAATGTACAATGTACATTATAATCTATACACCATGCTATACAGTATACAGTATAATCCATACACCATGCCATACAATATACAGTATAACCTCTACACCATGCTATACAGTATACATTATAATCCCTGCACCATGCTGTATAATATATATTATAATCCCTGCACCATGCTATACAATGTACATTATAATCCATACACCATGCCGTACAATATACAGTATAGTTCATACACCATGCTGTACAGTATATATTATAATCCATACACCATGGCGTTCAATATACAGTATAGTTCAGACACCATGCGTACAATATACAGTATAAAACCTACACTGTGGGGTTATTTTGTATATTTTACGGTATGGTGTATGGATTATACTGTATATTGTACAGCATGGTGCAGGGATTATAATGTATACTGTACAGCATGGTGTATGGATTATAATGTATATTATATGGCATGGTGTAGGGATTATGCTGTATACTGTAAAGCATGGTGTATGTGCAGCAGGTGGCTCCCCCAGGGACCTTTAAGAAGCAAAAAAAAAGTCCTTGTTTTCGTGACGCCAGTTGCAGTGAAGCTACAAGGGCACAGGGCCCCTTTTAGTAATACTGTGGATGGTACCCAGGTGTAGGAATGCCAGAGTGGTATAGGGTGGCCTAAATGTCCCTTAATGCTGGTGCACGTGTCATGGCGCTCCTACCTGGACACACTGGATCCTAGGCGTTGGCTCCACAGCAATGAAAAGGGGGTTGTTGATGAAAGGGGTGATGGAATAAATAGAGTCCAGACCTTGTGATGAAGTTCATTAACAGCTTTACTTTGAATAAACGTTTCTCCAAACAGTTTCGGGCTTTGTCTTGGTTCCAGCAGGCGTTAGCATTAACTGTGGCAGGCAAACTCCTCTCTGCTACATCTGTCACTCTCTGGCTGACAGGCTAGCTATAGAACTCAGCTTCTTCTTTATGCTGTACTTAACTTTGTAGTCTGGCCTGTCTCTGGATTTGTCCAGGGAAAACTTTACTCCTGGTTTCATAAGCCTCCAGCTTCTGCCTCCAGGTCCAGCTGAGCTGATGGTGGTCCAGCTGGCCTGTCCAGGGCTCATCCAACAGGGACGGGCTCCTGCAGCACACCCTCCCTTGGCAGGGGGTAAACTAGACCACCGTAACTTCTAACCTGAACTCCACCATTCCTGCAGCAAGTGGGTGTCACGGAAGGTGTACAGGAAACAAGACAACACAAAATGAATATACGACTCACTGGATCCAAAACTAAGGAACAAAAAGGGAGACCCCTGCATCAGACCTGGCACTCTCAATGACTGCTCAGCCTATGCGAAAATCCCAATGGTAGATGATCGCATATCCTCGTACCTCGACTGTATAAAACCTGAACACCCTATAATAGTGAGGGGACACGACCACCGGCTCCCTACACTAGATACGGAGGGAGTCAGGGTCACCTGGGATCCAGCAAACAGAAAAACACAAATGAATGCACAACACTTATCTTGTAGAAGACTGGGAAGTAGGATCAGCATGCACACACACTCCAGGAAGTAATATAAAACGCAAACTGATGCACTATGGGGAGGAATTTAAAGGGATGCAATCAGTACAACTACATGACAGCTGAGAGAGGCTAACGAGATGAGGAACTGAAAGCAAAACAAAGGAAGCTCAAGGAGGAGGTTCTTAAAGGCATCTGTCAGAGCTTCTCAGTTGTCTGGTGGTGACAGTAGCCCTCCTTCTACGAGTGGACTCCGGACACTCAGAGCCCACCTTCTCAGGATGGGACCTATGGAAAGCCCTGATGAGACGAGTGGCCTTAATGTCCGTCACTGGGACCCACATCCTCTCCTCAGGACCATAACCCTCCCAATGAACGAGGTACTGGAGAGAACCGCGGACAACACGAGAATCCACAATCCTAGAGACCTGAAATTCAAGATTACCATCAACCATAATCGGAGGAGGAGGCAAAGACGGGGGTACAATGGGTTGGACATAAGGTTTTAATAAGGACTTATGAAAAACATTATGGATCTTCCAAGTCTGAGGAAGATCAAGACGGTAGGCAACAGGATTAATGACAGACAAGATTTTGTAAGGCCCAATAAACTTAGGACCCAACTTCCAGGAGGGAACCTTCAATTTGATATTCTTAGTAGACAACCACACCAGATCACCAACATTCAGGTCCGGACCAGGCACACGTCTCTTATCCGCCACACGCTTATATCTCTCACTCATGCTCTTTAGATTATCCTAAATCTTTTGCCAAATAGATGACAAAGATGAGGAGAATCTGTCCTCATCAGGTAAACCAGAAGACCCCTCTCCCGAGAATGTCCCAAACTGCGGATGAAACCCATATGCACCAAAAAATTTAGATTTATCAGAGGACTCCTGATGACGGTTATTTAAAGCAAACTCAGCAAGGGACAAAAAAGAACACCAATCCTCCTGATTCTCTGCCACAAAACAGCGCAGATATGTCTCCAGATTCTGATTGATGCGCTCTGTCTGGCCATTCGACTGCGGGTGGAAAGCAGAAGAGAATGACAACCGAACCCCCAAGCGAGAACAGAAAGCCTTCCAGAATGTGGAAACAAACTGCGTGCCCCTATCAGAGACTATGTCTGAAGGAATACCATGCAATTTGACAATGTGATCAATAAATTCCTGCGCCAGCGTCTTAGCATTGGGCAAGCCAGGAAAAGGGATGAAATGCACCATTTTGCTAAAACGCTCCACCACCACCAGAATCACAGTCTTCCCCGAGGAACGAGGCAGGTCCGTTATGAAGTCCATGGACAGATGTGTCCAAGGACGGGAAGGAATGGGTAAGGGAAGGAGAGGACCTGATGGCCGTGAATGAGGGACTTTGGCACGAGCGCAGGTCTTGCAGGCTGCCACAAAACCCTCAACCGACTTACGAAGCGCCGGCCACCAGAATCTCTGAGCGATGAGATCCACTGTGGCTCTTGCCCACGGGTGCCCAGCAAGGACCGTATCGTGGTGTTCCATAAAAATCTTGTGTCTTAAAGCGAGAGGCACAAACAACCTCCCAGGAGGAAAAAGATCAGGAGCCTCTGACTGGGCTACCTGCACCTCTGCCTCCAATTCAGGATAAAGAGCAGAGACCACCACACCTTCAGCCAAAATGGGACCCGGGTCTTCAAAATTCCCACCTCCCGGAAAACAACGTGACAGGGCATCTGCCTTCACATTCTTAACCCCAGGGCGGAACGTGACAACAAAATTAAACCTTGAAAAGAACAAAGACCATCTGGCCTGTCTCGGGTTCAGACGCTTGGCTGACTCCAAGTAGGCTAGATTTTTATGGTCAGTAAACACGGTAATAGGGTGTCTGGCTCCCTCTAGCCAATGGCGCCATTCCTCAAAAGCCAACTTGATGGCCAACAACTCCCTATCTCCCACATCGTAATTTCTCTCTGCGGAGGAGAGTTTCTTCGAGAAAAAGGCACACGGTCGCCATTTGGCAGGAGAGGAACCCTGAGACAAGACCGCACCCACACCCACCTCAGAAGCATCAACCTCAACTATGAAGGGTAGAGAAATATCAGGTTGTACCAAGATGGGAGCGGAAGCAAAACTCTCCTTGATATTAGAAAAGGCCTTACGCGCCTCTACCGACCAGGAAGAAAAATCTACCCCCTTTCTGGTCATATCAGTGAGTGGTTTAACAACAGAGGAATAATTCAAAATAAACTTCCTGTAATAATTGGCGAAGCCCAAAAAACGCATCAGCGCCTTCTGATTCTCAGGAAGCTCCCACTCAAGCACAGCGTGGACCTTCTTGGGGTCCATGCGAAAACCAGAAGCGGAGAGAAGAAACCCCAGAAATTGAATTTCTGGAACCGCAAACACACATTTTTCCAGTTTCACGTATAATTTATTCTCCCTGCAGGATGAGCAAGACCTGACGTAAGTGTTCCTTATGAGTTTTGAAATCAGGAGAAAAAATCTAAATGTCATCCAAATACACTAATACAAATTTCCCCATTAAATGATAAAAAATGCTGTTCACGAAATGCTGAAAAACGGCTGGAGCATTCATCAAACCAAAAGGCATAACCAAATTCTCAAAATGGCCCTCAGGGGTATTGAAGGCCGTCTTCCATTCGTCTCCTTCTCTGACCCTGACCAGGTTGTATGCCCCTCTTAGATCTAATTTGGAAAAAACTTTAGCCCCAACAATCTGGTTAAACAGGTCCGGGATCAGAGGAAGCGGATAAGGGTCACGAATTGTGATACTGTTCAGCTCCCTGAAATCCAGACAAGGTCTTAAAGAACCATCTTTTTTCTTAACAAAGAAAAAACCAGCGGAAACAGGTGACTTCGAGGGTCGTATGTGTCCTTTTCTCAGACTCTCAGAGATATAAGCACGCATAGCGACCCTTTCAGGTTGGGAGAGATTGTATAAACGAGATTTAGGCAGCTTGGCGCCTGGGATGAGATTAATAGGGCAATCGTACTCCCTGTGCGGGGGCAAATCCTGAACTCCACTTTCAGAGAAGACATCCGAAAATTCAGAGAGAAAAGATGGTACAGTCTTAGTAGAAACCTCAGAAACAGATGTCGTGAGGCAATTCTCTCTGCAAAAGTCACTCCAACCATTTATTTGCCTCGCTTGCCAATCAATGGTGGGGTTATGTTTAGTGAGCCTGGGTAGCCCCAACACTAGAGGAGTAGGCAATCCGCTAAGGACGAAACATGACACATCCTCAACATGAGCATCACTCACAATTAAACGGATATTGTGAACTATGCCCTTTAATGATTTCTGAGAAAGTGGAGCGGAATCAATAGCAAAAACAGGAATATCCTTTCCCAAAGTGCATACCTGGAAACCATGAGTTATCGCAAATTGATTATCAATGAGATTGACAGCTGCTCCACTATCTACAAAAATCTCACAAAAAATGTTCTTGCTCTCTAGCGCCACCCTGGCAGGCAGGACAAAACGGGAACTACAAGCAAACGGAAAACCTTCAATTTTCGCCTCAACCCTGCCAATGTTAACAGATGGAGCATTTTTAAAGGATTTTTTCCTTTTTGTTTCTTTATTACTCCCAAAAAACTGCCTGAATCTTCTAGAGGGACAAACATTTGCCAAATGATTTATACCTCCACAACAAAAACAAACCTTCCCATGCGGGCTGAATCTTCTATTGTCAGAGGCAATCAACCCCAGCTGCATGGGCTCCTGCTCAGAAGGGGTTGACAGCGACTGAGACGCCTGCGCACAGAATGAGACCGCTGCACTGTCCTGGGATTGAGTATGACAGGAAGGAGTGATCTCTCCTCTCTCTCTTAGACGCCTGTCAATACGAATGGCCCGAGACATGGCAGAGTCCAAGGAGGTAGGCCTCTCATGAAAGGCAAATGCATCTTTCAATCCCTCTGAAAGACCATGGCAAAATTGACTTCGGAGTGCAGCCTCATTCCAACCAGTATCAGCTGCCCATCTCCGAAATTCTGAGCAGTATATCTCTGCGGATTGTTTACCCTGGCATAACAGACGTAGTCTAGACTCAGCCAGAGCAATACGATCCGGATGATCATATATCTGACCCAGGGCTAAAAAGAATTCATCCACTGAACGGAGGGGCCGTGCCTCCACCGGCAGCGAAAAAGGCCCAGGACTGAGCGTTATCCCTGAGCAGCGATATAATGATCCCCACCCTCCGTTCCTCATCACCAGAGGAATGGGGAAGAAGGCGAAAATAGAGTTTGCAAGCCTCTCTAAAACGCACAAAATTCTCACTACCCCCGGAGAACGTATCCGGGAGCGAGATCTTAGGCTCAGAACAAACTCCATGAACGCAAGCTGAACCGGTCACTTGAAACTGAGAAAGAGTCTTACGGAGATCTGCTACCTCCAATGAAATACCCTGCAAGCGTTCAGTCAAAAGTGAAACCGGATCCATGCTTGAGACGGTTTTGGCGGTTTATAATGTCACGGAAGGTGTACAGGAAACAAGACAACACAAAATGAATATACGACTCACTGGATCCAAAACTAAGGAACAAAAAGGGAGACTCCTGCATCAGACCTGGCACTCTCCCTGACTGCTCAGCCTATGCAAAAATCCCAATGGTAGATGATCGCATATCCTCGTACCTCGACTGTATAACACCTGAACACCCTATAATAGTGAGGGGACACGACCACCGGCTCCCTACACTAGATACGGAGGGAGTCAGGGTCACCTGGGATCCAGCAAACAGAAAAACACAAATGAATGCACAACACTTATCTTGTAGAAGACTGGGAAGTAGGATCAGCATGCACACACACTCCAGGAAGTAATATAAACCGCAAACTGATGCACTATGGGGAGGAATTTAAAGGGATGCAATACAACTACATGACAGCTGAGAGAGGCTAACGAGATGAGGAGCTGAAAGCAAAACAAAGGAAGCCAAGGAGGAGGTTCTGAAAGGCATCTGTCAGAGCTTCTCAGATGTCTGGTGGTGACAGTGGGACACGCAAACCACACCACATAGGGGGGAGGGGAGGGGTTAGAATGGAAGGGAAAGCTCCATTCTATGTAAGATAGCTCTGCTGTGCTTTCTGCCACCTGTTGGTGAACCAGGCATATTACACTTGAACAGTTACATAATAAGATTATGAATACACATTGTGCAGGACCTGTAAATAAATATATAGAATGGCATTAGGCTAACCATAGGAGATAGTAGCAAGGTGCAGAAGTGGTAATGCACCTCTCTGGCGTTACATATGAACTATACTGTATATTGTACGGCATGGTGTATGGATTATAATGTACATCGTATTGCATGGTGTAGGGGTTATATTGTATATTGTACAGCGTGGTGAATGAACTATACTGTATATTGTACGGCATGGGACAGGGATTCTAATGCATTCTGTACTGCATGGTGTAGGGATTATACTGTATATTGTACTGCATGGTGTATGGATTATACTGTATATTGTACGGCATGGTGTATGGATTATAATGTATATTACACAGCATGGTATAGTGGTTGTACTGTATATTGTACATCATGGTGTATTAACTATACTATATATTGTACGGCATGGTGCAGGGATTATACTGTATTGCACGGGATGGTGCAGGGGTTACACTGTATGCTCTTTGATGTGACAATTATCTTAGGTTTACCTATCGCCCACCTTTGATGGCGCTGTGCCAAGCTCTGAGCCGACCCCACTCGGCAGCTGCCAAAACTTAGAGGGAACACTGCTGACAATCGTAATGAAGCAGAGTTTCAAGAACTTTTGAACTTCTTGTTGACTTGGTTATACTACACTTTATTTATGTCACTCTTGCACACTTTAAGGGCTTGTCCAGTGGTCTAATATTTTGTAACTAAGGGGCAAAATAGGTTAAAAAATAAAATAAGCATTGCTGGTCTACATGCAGGTAATGCCTGGAGATGCAAAGAAAAAAAAAGTACATAAAAAAGTACATAAAAAAAGTACATAAAAAAGGTACATAAAAAAAAGTACATAAAAAAAGTACAATAAAGTACAATAATGGCATAGTAATAGAAAATATTCTGGTGCTAATGCAACGCTTATTTAGTAAATTTTAGATTTTTGGCAAATACATTTTGTACAAAATTATTTGGACCTGTCTGCCACGTCAAGGCGATCTCTGGCACCCCTGACCAGCCTGTCTGCCCCATAGGCTGATTTTAATTAGTATAAGTATAAAGCTGTAGCCTGCTCTCCCTGCACTCACTGGAAGCCATCTGGCACCAGGAGAGGTATAGAGTGGGCTCAGCATGCATGTTGGAACCTGCATTCCCTGAATTTAAAGGGACACTGACAGGCCCAATAACCATAATAAGCTGTACATATCCATGCACAGGTCTTCTAATGTGCATTAAAAACATATAAGTATCCCCCCTGTCCACATTATGAATACAGTTAACTCCCGTTTTATAACCTGAACTAATCGCTGTTCTTTCTGCCCAAGGGGCGGGGTTTCAGCTTCTCTTGCGCCCAGCCAGCATCAGCCCAACCGCAGTTTTTGAAGCGCCGCCCAGCTCATCAATATTCACTTAGCAGGGCGGCTTCTGCAGTCCCCGACCTTCCGAGATCCGGTGCATGCCCATTAGAAAGCTATGGGCATCGGACTCGCTTTCAGCTTCTGCGCATGCGCCCGGCACCCATAGCTTTCTGTAACAGACCGTTTCAGCAGAAAAGGGGTTAAGATCCGTTTAGGCGATATGCCTCTTTCTGAGAGACAGGCACAGCTACTGCAGAACACCAAACTCCCGAACTGGATACAAAATAGCACTCCAAACTGGAACCTCGCGAATAGCTGCTAGCAGACGAACAGGAAAATCATACAATCAGCTTACACTCCTGGCAATCAGTCTCTAACAGCATACAGGGAATCCCCCCAATAACGAGAGCAGTGGTCTGTGAGTTAAAATGGCCGCTATCTATTGTTCTCACCATGTGCTTCATCCATTGTTCTCACCATGGGAATAGTAAAATCCAAGCAAGTAAGGCAAATGATGCAATCCAGGGACAGAGGGCTCAGTCCCAAGTGCCTTAAGACCCAATAACTTAAGGGACCATAATCCCAGGGCAGGAGGCTGGAAAACAGCCCCCTCCAAAACACCGTGGCAAGGTTGGTTTCGCCACACATCTCCCCCCCCCCAGGGAAGACTAACCAGATACCTGACCTCACGCCGGTCGGTACCTGAGTTAGTCTGGCAGCCCACCCACAACCCAATACTTGACCTGTTGAATTTAGTAGCCTGTCTCTGTCCAGTGAATCCACCAAGGTTATATTGGTAGCTGGTACTCCCGGTCTCTGAGTTGCTCCCTGGCTTGGAGTGGAGGTTGCTTTGTGGGCAGGGATCAGCGGGACTCTGCCATGGTGCCAGCGCTACCACAGAAGAAGCCTGGTTGGAGTCTGGTTGTTGGAGGGGGAGACCGACTGTCTCCCCTTTGGCTAAACAGCCCTGTTGCTGGGGGACAGGACCGACTGTCCCTACCCCCTGTGCTGTAAGTGCAGAGACCACGGTCCCATCTGCACTGTTGTGGGGCTTACTGTCTCCCCCTGGAGCGTTAAGCTGCCGCTGGGGAGAGGGGGTAACGAGCTCCTCTCCCATACAAACTTCCAGCCGCTGGGGAGGGCGACCGACCGTCTCCGCTCCCAATACAGTGTCCTGCTGCTGGGGAAAGGAGACTAGACTCTCTATTCCCTGTAAGACACTCTGCCGCTGGGGGACAGGACTGACTGTCTCTGCCCCCTGTAACTCCGCCTGCCGCTGGGGAATGGAGACTGGGCTCCCAATTCCCTGTACATCACACCATAGGAGATAGTAGCAAGGTGCAGAAGTGGTAATGCACCTCTCTGGCGTTACATATGAGCTATACTGTATATTGTAAGGCATGGTGTATGGATTATAATGTACATCGTATTGCATGGTGTAGGGGTTATATTGTATATTGTACAGCGTGGTGAATGAACTATACTGTATATTGTACGGCATGGGACAGGGATTCTAATGCATTCTGTACTGCATGGTGTAGGGATTATACTGTATATTGTACTGCATGGTGTATGGATTATACTGTACATTGTACGGCATGGTGTATGGATTATAATGTATATTACACAGCATGGTATAGTGGTTGTACTGTATATTGTACATCATGGTGTATTAACTATACTATATATTGTATGGCATGGTGCAGGGATTATACTGTATTGCACGGGATGGTGCAGGGGTTACACTGTATGCTCTTTGATGTGACAATTATCTTAGGTTTACCTATCGCCCACCTTTGATGGCACTGTGCCAAGCTCTGAGCCGACCCCACTCGGCAGCTGCCAAAACTTAGAGGGAACACTGCTGACAATCGTAATGAAGCAGAGTTTCAAGAACTTTTGAACTTCTTGTTGACTTGGTTATACTACACTTTATTTATGTCACTCTTGCACACTTTAAGTGCTTGTCCAGTGGTCTAATATTTTGTAACTAAGGGGCAAAATAGGTTAAAAAATAAAATAAGCATTGCTGGTCTACATGCAGGTAATGCCTGGAGATGCAAAGAAAAAAAAAGTACATAAAAAAGTACATAAAAAAAGGACATAAAAAAGTACATAAAAAAAGGTACATAAAAAAAAGTACATAAAAAAAGTACAATAAAGTACAATAATGGCATAGTAATAGAAAATATTCTGGTGCTAATGCAACGCTTATTTAGTAAATTTTAGATTTTTGGCAAATACATTTTGTACAAAATTATTTGGGCCCGTCTGCCACATCAAGGCGATCTCTGGCACCCCTGACCAGCCTGTCTGCCCCATAGGCTGATTTTAATTAGTATAAGTATAAAGCTGTAGCCTGCTCTCCCTGCACTCACTGGAAGCCATCTGGCACCAGGAGAGGTATAGAGTGGGCTCAGCATGCATGTTGGAACCTGCATTCCCTGAATTTAAAGGGACACTGACAGGCCCAATAACCATAATTAGCTGTACATATCCATGCACAGGTCTTCTAATGTGCATTAAAAACATATAAGTATCCCCCCTGTCCACATTATGAATACAGTTAACTCACGTTTTATAACCTGAACTAATCGCTGTCGACTCTGCCATGGTGCCAGCGCTACCACGGAAGAAGCCTGGTTGGAGTCTGGTTGTTGGAGGGGGAGACCGACTGTCTCCCCTTTGGCTAAACAGCCCTGTTGCTGGGGGACAGGACCGACTGTCCCTACCCCCTGTGCTGTAAGTGCAGAGACCACGGTCCCATCTGCACTGTTGTGGGGCTTACTGTCTCCCCCTGGTGCGTTAAGCTGCTGCTGGGGAGAGGGGGTAATGAGCTCCTCTCCCATACATACTTCCAGCCGCTGGGGAGGGCGACCGACCGTCTCCGCTCCCAATACAGTGTCCTGCTGCTGGGGAAAGGAGACTGGACTCTCTATTCCCTGTAGGACACTCTGCCGCTGGGGGACAGGACTGACTGTCTCTGCCCCCTGTAACTCCGCCTGCCGCTGGGGAATGGAGACTGGGCTCCCAATTCCCTGTACATCACACGGCCGCTGGGGAATGGAGACTGGGCTCCCAATTCCCAAAAAATCATGCTGCTGCTGGGGGGGCAGGAATAACTACCTCTGCATCCTGTAACTCAGCCTGCCGCTGGGGAGGGAGGACGCTGCTCTCCTCTCCCTGCATTTCACACCGCCTTCCCGGAATATCACTCTGCTGCTGGGGGGCAGGAACAACTACCTCTGCCCCCTGTAACTTAGCCTGCCGCTGGGGAGGGAGAACGCTGCTCTCCTCTCCCTGCACTTCACACTGCCGCTGGGGAATGGAGACTGGGCTCCCTCTGTCCCGCAACTGTAACTTCCGATGGAGGTCCACCCAACGTGGCAGCTGACCGTCACCTTCTGCCCGGTATAGTAGGGTCTTGAACACTAGACTCCTCACGAACTTCACGGATTTCTCAGCTGGATTGGGTCCGAAGAAGTTCAGCCGCAACCACATCATACGGTCAAATTCCTCAACAGAGTATCTGTACTCCACTGCTGGTTCCATCCTGGTGCTTTTAGGGTCGCTGTACTGAGACATGCGTTGCCCTTAAGTTGTAAAATCCAAAGAAATGGTGTCTCCTGTAGCTGTCCTTCTGGCTGTAGGAACGATCCCGCTGCTTGCCACCAATGTAACGGACCGTTTCAGCAGACAAGGGGTTAAGATCCGTTTAGGCGATATGCCTCTTTCTGAGAGACAGGCACAGCTACTGCAGAACACCAAACTCCCGAACTGGATACAAAATAGCACTCCAAACTGGAACCTCGCGAATAGCTGCTAGCAGACGAACAGGAAAAGCATACAATCAGCTTACACTCCTGGCAATCAGTCTCTAACAGCATACAGGGAATCCCCCCAATAACGAGACAAGGCTCCGTGTTGAGGGTAAAGCAGTGGTTTGTGAGTTAAAATGGCCGCTATCTATTGTTCTCACCATGTGCTTCATCCATTGTTCTCACCATGGGAATAGTAAAATCCAAGCAAGTAAGGCAAATGATGCAATCCAGGGACAGAGGGCTCAGTCCCAAGTGCCTTAAGACCCAATAACTTAAGGGACCATAATCCCAGGGCAGGAGGCTGGCAAACAGCCCCCTCCAAAACACCGTGGCGAGGTTGGTTTCGCCACACTTTCTATTGGGCATGCGCCGGATCTCGGAAGGTCGGGGACTGCAAAAGCCGCCTGGCTAAGTGAATATTGATGAGCTGGGCGGCGCTTCAAAAACGGCGGTTGGGCTGATGCTGGCTGGGCGCAAGAGAAGCTAAAACCCCGCCCCTTGGGCAGAAAGAACAGCGATTAGTTCAGGTTATAAAACGTGAGTTAACTGTATTCATAATGTGGACAGGGGGGATACATATATGTTTTTAATGCACATTAGAAGACCTTTGCATGGATATGTACAGCTAATTATGTTTATCGGGCCTGTCAGTGTCCCTTTAATGGAGGCTGTTATGGCACAAAATTTTTAAAAAAGCAGAGTGGACCCAGCTTGCACGTGGAGCCTGCAGTCCCTGAATGGTATGGTGCTCGTTATGGCACATAACAGGCAGCATTTAGTGTTAGGTTCCCATCTTACATAGATCACCTTGACGTGTGGCAGACGGGCCCAAATAATTTTGTACAAAATATATTTGCCAAGAATCTCAAATTTACAAAATAAACGTAGCATTAGCACCAGAATATTTTCTATTACTATGGTATTATTTTACTTTATTTGTTTTGCAAAGTGCTGCTGCATTGTGTGTTTTTATTCTTTGTTTCTAGCCATGGCAGCGCGCACCTGCGCCGATTGTTTCCCAGGTCTAAGGGAATGCCGAGGGGTGTGGTGTTGCCCTAATAGTCTCTATTTGTGTCACAGTGCTCCTAACTGGATATCGTCGATTCCCAGGGTTTGGCTCCGAAGCAATAAAGGGGAAAATAAAGGAGGAGGTGGCGAATAAGTTGAGTCCAGGCTTTAACAGCTTTACTTGCATCAACCTGTATCCAGAAAATATTCAGGCTTCCTCTTGGTTCTAGCAGGTTTTGGATTAAACTGGCAGGCACACATGAGTATTCTGCTTTCTCTCTTTCTGCTGTGGTAAACTCGGCTCTATTTTGGCAGCTGGACTTTAGGACTGTTCTGGCATCTCTAGAGTAGGGTGCCTTTGGCTGTTGACCCCCTCGTGACAATCTGTAGGTAAATCTGCAAGTAGTCATGGTGCTCTAGGAGCTGCTTCCCTCTGGAGGGACTCCTGCTGCAGGAGGGGGGCTCCCCTTGCTACTACATCTTGGCAGATCTGCTTACAACGCTAGAATCCCTAGGATTCACTAGACACTTCCTGCTTTCCCTCCGTTGGTAGGAAATGGGACTAGCCCATTTCTTCCCAAAAGGGGGAGAATGGAATGGTAAGTTCAATTATATATAAAGATCTCTTTGCCATATATCTGCTGCCACCTGCTGGTGAACCAGGCACATTGCATGTACAAAACAGTTTCATAACAACATTATGAATGCAAAATGTAGGAGGACCTGGAATCAATACACAGATTATGTGTTAACCGTTAGAGACAGTAGCAGGGTGTAGAAATGGCAATACACCATTGGGGTATTACAGATACAAGATGAGATACGGTTGGGCATGGAGGCATACAGGTTCTGTATGATATCCTGCAGTATATTTGCTCACAGATGTTGTAGATGGGCCTGTAGATCCTGTACACTGGTAGGTTGTGTCATGGTCTTACCTTCTTGCTGTTCTCCTTCGTTTGACATGTGCTGGCGGCCATCTTGGTTTCTGGGTTTCTTGTAGCCTCCCACCCTGCGGCTTCTCCTTCCCACTGGGAGGAGCTGGATGCCTAGCTCATATATATAGGAGGTCTATGGCTTCAGTTCCTTGCTTGGTCCTCCTGTGTTCACATGCTTCTAAGACTGCTGCTGCTTCTGGTTCCTGATCCTGGCTTCGTCTGACTACCCTGCTGGTTCCTGATCCAGGCTTCGTCTGACTACCCTGCTGGTTCCTGATCCAGGCTTCGTCTGACTACCCTTCTGGTTCCTGACCTCTGGCTTCGCAAGACCTTGCTTCGGTTTAGCCATCCGTTTGGACTTTTGCCTCACAGCTTGATTTTCAATAAAGCCTTCTATTTCCACTTATCTCTTGTTGTACGTCTGGTTCATGGTTCCATGACATTAGGACCAAGCCATGAATTCTGACGGTACAGGGCCATCCTCGCTACCTACGCTGGTTGCCAGACTTGATCAGCAGGATCACCTGTTGGGTCGGTTCGCTGTGGCGTTGCAAACCCTGCTTGAACGCACGGCTCATTTAGCTTCCGTTGCCGATGGGTCGGTTGTCGCTCCTGGGCCCGCTCCTACTGCCGCTCCGGTTGTTGCGCCAGAGTCTACCCCGACACCTGTTGCTGCGCCTGCGGTGTTTCGGGGTATGACCGGTTCTGCCCCCCTTCCACAGCGCTTTGGGGGAGAGCCAACTCAGTGCCGAGGTTTCCTTAACCAGGTGGGCATTTATTTCGAGTTGCTGCCACATGCCTTTCCTACTGAGAGATCAAAGGTGGACTTCTTGATCTCGCTGCTCTCGGACAAGGCCTTGGCCTGGGCCAGCCCTTTATGGGAGAACAACAATCCGGTGGTTGCCGAGTTTTCCGGTTTTGTTGCTTCTCTTCGGAAGGTATTCGATGTGCCGGCTCGTGCTGCCTCTGCTGCGAAGCTCCTTATGTCCATCAGACAGGGTTCACGATCCGTAGCTGAATACGCCATTGAGTTTCGTACCCTGGCAGCAGAGGTGGGCTGGAATAATAAGGCTCTGGTCGCTGCTTTCTCTCATGGTCTCTCGGATGCCTTGAAGGATGAGGTTGCAGCTAAGGACCTACCAGTGGAGCTCGAGTCTCTTATTTCTTTCCTGATTTTGATTGACACCAGACTCAGGGAGAGACCTTCCTTTAAGGAGAGCCTGCGGAGGTCTTCTAACAGATTGGCGCCTACGTTTGCTGTCCCACCCGTGCCTCCCTCTCCTCCCACGCCTCCTGGGGATGACTTGTCTGGGGGTGAACCCATGCAGCTGGGGTTTGCTCGCCTGTCCGAGGGGGAGAGGGTACTCCGGAGACGCGAGGGCCGTTGCATGTACTGTGGTCTCGGTGGGCATTTTCGGTTGGCATGCCCGAACCGTCCGGGAAACGCTCGCACCTGAGATCCTGTCGGGGGCAGATCTTGGGTGGAGTCTCCTCGTCCCCGGTTTCCCGTGTTGACAAACCACTGATTACTGTTGTCCTCTCCTGGGTCGGGGGCTCGGTGACGACCCAGGCGTTGGTGGACTCTGGTGCTGGTGGTTTGTTCATTGATAGTGTGTTCGCTGCCGCCAATTCCATTCCTCTGCAGCCTCGAGGTTCCCCACTGGCTCTTGAGGCGATAGACGGCAGACCCCTTCTGCCGCCACACGTGACTCAGGAGACCCTTCCAGTGGGGATGGCCATTGGTGCCGTTCACAGAGAGTCGGTCTGTCTCCAGGTTATTTCGTCTCCACACTACTCGGTGGTCTTGGGGTACCCCTGGCTCCAGAAGCATAATCCGACTTTCGATTGGAGATCGGCCGAGATCCTCTCGTGGTCACCGCAGTGTGGGGCTAGTTGCATCCATGGGCCTGTCAAGTTGCTGTGTACTTCCTCGGACTCTCTGTTGCCTCCTGAATACGAGGAGTACCGGGATGTATTCGATAAGGTGCGTGCGGTTGCCCTACCTCCGCACCGCCCATACGATTGTGCCATAGAGTTACAATCTGGTGCCGTTCCTCCTCGTGGCAAAGTCTATCCACTGTCGGTAGCGGAGAATGAGGCCATGGAGGAGTACGTGAGGGAGGCGCTTTCACGCGGACACATTCGCAAATCCTCGTCCCCGGCAGGGGCTGGATTTTTCTTTGTGAAAAAGAAGGGCGGTGAGTTGAGGCCTTGCATCGATTACAGGGGTCTCAATCGCATCACGATCAAGAACGCTTACCCGATACCCTTGATTTCCGAGCTGTTCGATCGCCTCAAAGGGGCCACAGTCTTTACCAAACTCGACCTGAGGGCGGCATATAACCTGGTAAGGATCAAGGCGGGCGATGAGTGGAAGACCGCGTTTAACACCAGGACCGGTCATTATGAATCCTTGGTTATGCCCTTTGGGTTGTGCAATGCGCCCGCAGTCTTCCAGGAATTCATCAACGATGTTTTCCGTGACCTGTTGCAGCAATGTGTGGTGGTCTATTTGGATGACATCTTGGTATATTCTGAATCCATGGAGGCCCACATTCTGGATGTCAGACGAGTGTTGCAACGGTTACGAGAGAACAAGCTGTTCGGTAAGCTTGAGAAATGCGAATTTCACCGATCCCAGGTAACCTTCTTAGGTTACATCATTTCCGCTGAGGGGTTCTCCATGGATCCTGAGAAGGTTTCGGCTGTCTTACAGTGGCCCCAGCCCAGTGGTCTTCGTGCCCTGCAGCGCTTTTTGGGCTTCGCCAATTATTATCGGAAGTTCATCAGGGACTTTTCCATGCTAGCCAAGCCTCTCACGGATCTGACCAGGAAGGGCAGTAATCCCCAGGTCTGGCCGCTCGAGGCCATCCGAGCTTTTGAGGCTCTAAAGTCCGCCTTTGTGTCGGCTCCGATTCTGTCGCATCCCAACCCTGGGTTGCCTTTTGTCCTCGAGGTGGACGCGTCTGAGACGGGAGTAGGCGCCCTTCTGTCTCAGCGTAGAACACCAGAGGGCCCTCTGCTTCCTTGTGGGTTTTACTCCCGGAAACTGTCTTCCGCGGAGTGCAACTATCAGATTGGTGACAGGGAGTTATTGGCCATCGTGCAGGCCCTTAAAGAATGGAGGCACTTGCTCGAGGGCTCGGTGGTTCCGGTTCTCATCCTGACGGACCACAAGAATCTGACCTACCTCTCTGAGGCCAAGAGATTGACACCACGTCAGGCCAGATGGGCTCTGTTCTTGTCACGTTTTAATTACGTGGTCTCCTACCTACCCGGTTCCAAGAACATCAGAGCGGATGCCTTATCACGGCAGTACTCCGAGCTGTCCGGGGAGGAGTCGATTCCGACTTCGGTCATACCTCCGAATCAGATCCTGGCCGCCATTCGCACCAGCCTGACCTCTCCCCTGGGTGAGCAGATTTTGGCGGCTCAATCTGGTGCTCCCTCTGGGAGACCCAACGGCAGATGTTTTGTGCCTGAGGAGTTGCGCACTCGGTTGTTGCGAACCTACCATAACTCCAAGGCCGCGGGGCATCCTGGAAAGAATCAGCTGTCCTGGGCTGTTTCACGTCTGTTCTGGTGGCCTTCTCTACGTTCCGACATCGCCGCATATGTAGCGGCATGCTCCGTTTGTGCCCAGAGTAAGTCCCCTCGGCACCTTCCGTTGGGCCTTTTGCAACCCATAGCCACCGGGGAGCGTCCATGGTCACACCTGGGGATGGATTTCATTGTGGACCTCCCTGCATCCCGAGGCCATACGGTCATTCTCATGATTGTGGATCGGTTTTCCAAAATGTGCCACTGTGTTCCTCTCAAGAAGTTACCCTCTGCACAAGAGTTGGCCTCGATTTTTGCCAGGGAGGTTTTCCGGTTGCACGGTTTGCCCAAGGAGATTGTGTCGGATCGGGGGAGTCAGTTTGTGTCCAGGTTCTGGCGCGCCTTTTGCTCCCAGTTGGGGATTCATCTCTCTTTCTCCTCGGCCTACCACCCTCAGTCCAATGGGGCCGCAGAACGAGCCAATCAGGCCTTGGAGCAATTCCTTCGTTGCTATGTCTCCGATCACCAAGACAATTGGGTTGACCTCCTGCTTTGGGCTGAGTTTGCCAGGAACACGGCGGTGAACTCTTCCTCTGGGACGTCTCCCTTCATGGCCAATTATGGGTTCCAACCTGCCGTGTTACCGGAGGTATTCTCTCCCCAGGATATTCCGGCTGTGGAGGATCACCTTTCCGTCCTACGTGCTTCTTGGGTACAGATCCAGAGGTCCCTTGAGGTCTCTGCGCAGCGCCAGAGACGCCAGGCTGATCGCAGACGAGCGCCCGCTCCTTCCTACCAGGTCGGAGACCGCGTATGGTTGTCCACCCGCAACCTCAACCTTCGAGTGCCCACTCCCAAGCTGGCGCCTCGCTTTGTTGGTCCCTTCCGAGTGCTTCGCAGGGTAAACCCGGTAGCCTATGCCCTTGCGCTTCCTCCTGGCATGCGGATCTCCAACGTGTTTCATGTCTCCCTGTTGAAGCCACTGGTGTGTAATCGTTTCACTTCCTCGGTTCCTCGGCCTCGTCCGGTCCAAGTGGGCAATCGTGAGGAGTATGAGGTGAGCAATATCCTGGACTCACGCCTGGTCCGCGGTCGGGTGCAGTTTTTGGTCCATTGGCGTGGTTATGGTCCAGAGGAGCGTTCCTGGGTTCCCTCCGCAGATGTCCATGCTCCTGCCTTGCTCCGAGCCTTCCACGCACGCTTCCCTCAGAAACCGTTCTTTACTCCGCGGAGGAGGGGCCCTTGAGGGGGAGGTACTGTCATGGTCTTACCTTCTTGCTGTTCTCCTTCGTTTGACATGTGCTGGCGGCCATCTTGGTTTCTGGGTTTCTTGTAGCCTCCCACCCTGCGGCTTCTCCTTCCCACTGGGAGGAGCTGGATGCCTAGCTCATATATATAGGAGGTCTGTGGCTTCAGTTCCTTGCTTGGTCCTCCTGTGTTCACATGCTTCTAAGACTGCTGCTGCTTCTGGTTCCTGATCCTGGCTTCGTCTGACTACCCTGCTGGTTCCTGATCCAGGCTTCGTCTGACTACCCTGCTGGTTCCTGATCCAGGCTTCGTCTGACTACCCTTCTGGTTCCTGACCTCTGGATTCGCAAGACCTTGCTTCGGTTTAGCCATCCGTTTGGACTTTTGCCTCACAGCTTGATTTTCAATAAAGCCTTCTATTTCCACTTATCTCTTGTTGTACGTCTGGTTCATGGTTCCATGACAGGTTGGTGAAGCTGGTGTCCCACCTGGTCCCATAAATGCTGGATTGGAGATAAATCTGGTGACCGGGAAGCCAATGAAGTGTTATAATCTGGAGGAGACATTCCTGGGAAATCCTTGCTGTGTGTGGTGAGCATCATCCTGCTGATAGATGCCAGTTGGAAGACACTAAGAAAAAAAGACAATGCAGCAGCACTCTGAAAACACATAAAGTACAATAATGCCATAATTATAGAAAGTATTCTGGTACTAATGCTACGCTTATTTTACAAATTCTTGGCAAATACATTTTGTACAAAATTATTTGGGCCCGTCTGCCAAACGGCAAGGTTACTTTCACACTCGTGTTTTCTGCGGATCCGTCATATAATACAACCGTCTGCATCCGTTCATAATGAATTTGTTTGTATCATCTTTAACATAGCCAAAATGGACCCGTCTTGAACACCATTGAAAGTCAATGGAGGACGGATCAGTTTTCCATTGTGCCATATTGTGTCAGTGAAAACGGATCCGTCCCCACTAACTCACATTGTGTGCCAGGACGGATCAGTTTGGCTCAGTTTCATCAGACGGACACCAAAACGCTGCAAGCACCAGAACGGATCTCACAAGCAGAAAGCCAAAACGCGAGTGTGAAAGTAGACTAAAGGTAAAAATCAGAGTGGACCCAGCATGCATGTGGAACCTGCAGTCCCTGAATTTTATGGTGGCCGTTATGGCACATAACAGATAGTATTTAGTGTTAGAGATCGCCTTGAAGTTTGGTAGACGGGCCCAAATAATTTTGTTTATAACACAACCAAACTGAGCATTGATCACTGCCTACAGAATATCGGTACTACAAAATATACAATATATACAAAATATACAAAATATACAATACTTAATAGATACCTTTAAATGTAACTTTTAATAATTAACAATTAAATCCCTAAATTTATATGATAGACACCATTCGCTGCACCATCGGTAACCAGGAGCTAGGGGTGTGGGGAGACTAATACTGAGTCTCTCACAACTAGTCTCTCCCTACAATGGATGTACCTTAAAGTGACAGTCGCACCATCCACAGAATTATCCCACAGTTGCCCGTGGACACCAATTAAGCCCTCCCTGTCCCTGCGCAGCAATGGAGACTGCCCAGCTGCGTCACACTGTGGTGAAGGGCCCTATTACCAATATGTCATTCTTTTTGGTCCTAGTAATTGTCCCAAAAATTGTCATTCTTTTTGTCCTAGTAAATGTCTCAACGCGTTTCGTTGGACATTAGTCCAACTCATTAGGGGACCTGTTAGTAATGATCCCAGTTTCTGAGGCGGTAGTTCCTTTGCTGGTGACTGCACACCCAAATTCAAAACCACCTCTTCCCACTGAGTCATAGTACATACAACAATCGGATGCAATGGGAAAAGTGAAGCCCAATAGAATGATCCATTCAATTACATAAGTATCAGTACTTATCTTAGCCCCCATGCCTCGGTCCACACGGATGCGTCTGTATTCTGGCTTGTGGCAGCAACATTGCCACATGTAAAGTGGCGCCTTTTAAAGAACGCCAGGACCACCGGCATGCCTCCCTCAACGGTCATCTGTCTGCCACGTGACCGGGTGTGCAGAAACAAACCACCACCTTCCCCCAGTGGATCACATGACCGCCGCGCCTCCCGATCATGTGTGAGGCTCGATGATGCACACGCCATGTGACCCAAGGGGAGTGACATCAGGGAGGGAGTGTCCCTCCCCTCAGTATCCCGCCGACGGAGGCAGGTATTGAAGGGAAAGAGGAGGGGGAGAGACTGCGGGATGACAGTGCCCCTACTCTCCACTATTTATCGTAAACCATTTACTTAATAGTAATAGAGTATATAAAAGTCTGAGATCCCAATAAATCAAGGGTAAATTCCCACGGCTAACTAACAGTAACTGTCAGGTCACATCAGCCCAAATCCATAGCCCCACTTCATAGCCCCCACGCCAGCCGGCCTCAGGGGTAGTACAATAGGAGGGGCAATCAATTAAGACTCAGTCACAATAGACATGCCATCGAACTGAGAAGTAGGGATAAAAAGAGCCTTATCAAACTCAGCCAGCCATGTGATAGCTGCTCATTGAGCCCCCAGGTTGTACAGTCCTTAGTTGAAATATCCACCATGCCTTGCACTGTAGAACTCTTCTGTCCCAGTCCCCCCCTCTTTTCGGGTACGGGACTAATTTGATGCCCATGAATTTTATGCCTGAGAGGGTGGTCCCATGGTGTCTCGCGACATGCTTTGCCAAGGGAGTATTGCTACCATGTCGCATGTCTCCCACGTGCTCACCCACACGCCTTCTGAGTTCGCGGGTAGTCTTACCCACATACTCGAGGCCGCATATACACGTGGCTTTATATATGAAACCTTTTGTTCGACAGTTGATAAATTGTCTGATGGAATACAGTTTCTGGGTGACATAATCGCATGCCACGCATCCACTGCAGCGGTAGCAGCCCCACACTGGTCTCAGCCAATTCAGCCCTTTGTTTCTGGTTGAATCATGGAAATGGCTGTGTACCAGCCGATCCCGCAAGCTACGTCCTTTACAGTATTGATCTGTGGGGTGCTTGTCATCACATCCCTAATGTTGGGGTCTAGCTGTAGTATCTCCCAGTGTTTCGAGATCACCTTTTTGTACAAAATGTATTTGCCAAGACTCTCAAATTTGTAAAATAAGCGTAACATTAGCACCAGAATGTTTTCTATAATTATGGCATTATTGTACTTTATTTGTGTTTGCAGAGCGCTGCTGCATTGTGTGTTTTTTCTTCATGTTTCTAGCCATGGCAGCGCGCACCTGCACATTGGGATGTGCTGACTGACCCCCCTTTTTTTGAGGTTGGAAGACACTGACAGTTGTATCTGGGTAAGTTATTTTTTGTCAGTGAGTGCACTTTGCAGCCAGGGGAGGAGGTCCTGGAATATAGATAAATTCAAAGTACAATAGGCAGGTGTGGGAAAATGCTTCCAAGTAAGACAGCTTTCAAAAATATAAGTGTTAGTAGACGGAAGGATTTAAGCAAGTCTACATTCACAGAAGCCATCTGTGGTTAGTTCTCCAAGATGTCTGGAACAGGTCAGTTTCTAGGGAAATTTACCAACAGGGTGAATATCAAAAAAGCACCCCCCCCCCCCCCGCGATTGTGGGCAGATTTCTTCCCCAAATAAATCCAAATAGATGCCCTCATAATGCTCCTCTCCCCCTTCCCCATAGTGGCACCAAAATGGTTGCCAGTATTAAATGCCCCTATATAATGCCCCCATAGTGCTCTTCTCCCCCACTTTTCCATAGTGCCCCCCATAATGCGTGCCAGTAAATAGGGCCCCCAGTAAATGCCCCCATAGTGCTCCTTTACCCCCCACTTCTCCATAGAGCCCCCCATAATGAGAGCCAGTATATAGAGCCCCCAGTAGATGCGTCCCCTCTTCTCCATAGTGCCCCCCATATTGTGCCAGTATAGAGGGCCCCCATAGTGCTTTCCCTCTTCTCCATAGTGCCCCCTCCATATTGTGTCAGTATATAGGGCTCCCATAGTGCCCCTCCATATTGTGCCAGTATATAGGGCCCCCAGTAGATGCGTCCCCTCTTCTCCATAGTGCCCCCCCATATTGTGCCGGTAAATAGGGCCCCCACAGTGCTTTCCCTCTTCTCCATAGTGCCCCCTCCATATTGTGCCAGTATATAGGGTCCCCATCCCCTTCTTGCCATACTATACTATAATAAAAACCAAACACATATACTTACCTTATGCTGCTTAGCGATGCGATGCAGGCCTCTTCCGGCCTGTGTCCCGCTCTGTACGGCTCAGGCGGCGCTATGACGTAATCGCGCCGCCTGCACCGGCCTCTGATAGGCTACAGGCACTAAGCCTGTAGTCTATCAGAGGAAGGGCCAAGGGAGACGCCTCTCTCCTGCTTCTCCGCACCGTTCATCTGTATCACTGTCCAGAGTTCATCTCCACTCCTGCTGCCTCTGGACAGTAAGGGACCCCCTCCGGCGCTGGACCCTGCTGACGGCGTCCCCCCTCTTCTGTCCTGAGGGATGCCCCCGGGCGGTCACACCCCTCGCCCGCCTCTAGAAACGGCCATGGTCTGGAACAACCTCCCTGCTGAGTTTCTTCAAAAACTATGTGCACGTGTACCTACTGTAGAAGAACTGATGCTGTTTTGAAGGCAAAGGGTGGTCTCACTCAATATTGTTTGGATTTGGATTTCTCTGTTGTTCATTCACTTTGCATTTTGTTAATTGCTAAAAATAGTGGACTTTGATCCAAATTTCTGGATAAATTTGATTTGTTGCACAGCCGAATTTCCTTGTGCTTCATGGTAGTGAATCGATTTAACCTGAAATAATGTAAAAAAATAAAAATAAAATCATACTTACCTGATCCATTTGCTTGCAACAGGCTGGCTGCCGCCATCTTGATTGACGTGTGATGTCACTATGGGACGTGCGAGATTTCATGCCAGATCTTAAAGCAAGATGGCGGCGGCCAGCCTTTTGCAAGCAAATGGATCAGGAAAGTATTATTTTTTATTTTTTTTATTTGTCACTCTATGATGGCTATTAGTGTTGTTCACGAATATTCTAATCGCAAATTTTTATCGCGAATATCGGCACTTCGAGAATTCGCGAAGATATAGAATATAGTGCTATATATTCGTAATGTCGAATATTCTAGATTTTTTTTCTATCAGTAACCTCCCTTCTTGCTTGTGGGCCAATGAGAAGGCTGCAATGTCTTTGTCAGAGTTTAGCAACATCCTATAGGAAAGTTGCCTACCCCTTACTATATAAGAACCTCCCCAGCAGCCATTTTCTGCAGTTTTCTTGAGAGAGAGCAGTGACATTGCTGTGCTCTGTGCTTTCATCTGGATCCTATTCCTTATCCAATTACATTAGTTAGTTAGCTTATATACACACAATACAGATAGTTAGTAGGGAGATAGTCAGTGTAGGTTAGATAGTGATATAGTGTAGCTGATAGGTTCCAGTGCAGGGTGTTAGGTAGTGTGATAGGAATTACTGTTTCCCTGCTGTTCAAACATATCATCCTACAGACATAGTGCTGTGATGTCACAACAATACTTAGTGCACCAATCAGTAATATCTACTCAGACATGATAAAATGTGAAGTCACGAATTCTAAAATTTGCTAATTTATTGTGAATATTATGCGAAAAATTTGCAAAATATTGTGGAAATTAATATTGCCTATGCCACTCATCACTAATGTCTATCAGATGCCGTGATCAGCTATGAACGCAGCATCTGAGGGGTAAATAACAGGAAGCGGCGCAATCTCCGCTCCCTGTCATTGCACCCGCCACTTACAAAGAAATGCACTTCGTGACAAAGTATTTAATCACAAAGCTAATTTTTTGGGTAAAATTCAACAAAGCAGGCAAATCAAACTTTTGAATATTTCGCTCATCGCTAATTTTCATGTTAAACATGTTATTTTAGAATTTTTGCTTACATTTATTTTTAGTTTCCATGTCAGTTTCTAAATTTAAAAAACACAGAAAAATACCTAAAATCACGCAGTTTTCACATTGGACTAATAATATGTTGAAGCTTCCTGTTCTGTACAGGTAACTTATCAGCAGTCATATCATTATTATCACAGGCAGCATTACAATGATTATTTCTATAGATCACACTGGATCCACCATTCACAGTAGGTGATATTGCAGCTTATCTTCTCCCTCCTGACCTTTGCACAGGTCACAGAGCATGCCTAGAAAACTCTCCCATAGAAAGTCAATAAGGTCCCCTCCAGTTTATTGTGTCTATGGCCCATGTTGCCGCTCTTGACATATTGTAGACCTAGTGGGTAGTTAAACTGCATGATTTTAGGATTTTAAAAATATTGATAGTGAAATGGAACATTTAAAAGAATCACCAAACAGTCTAGAAAATATGTTTTAACATTAAATAAAACTTGATTTAAATAATAGGTCATGTTCTAATAACATCTTCCCTTAAAATAATGTAATTTTTTTAAATAGCTCACCATGGAAAATATAGGAGCTAACATATTTAACTTTTCTTTTCTATAACTTTTAACTTATTTTTATAATGGCAAAAAAAGGATGGAGGATTAGCTGTTTTTTCCATTTCCTCCTCCAAAAAATATAACATATACTTAATAAATTATATGTATCCCCAAAATGGTACCAAGCAAAACTACAACTCATCATGCAAAAAACAACCCCTCGTAAAGCTATGTCAATAACAACAACAAAAAATATGGAAAAGAACGCAATAACTAAAACTAAACATTTTGGTATTGCTGCAGTTGTACCAACTAATACAATAAAGTTAACATGTTATGGAAAGAGAAACATTGCATTTGATTTACAAAAAAAATGAAAAACGTAAATGAATAAAGTATATTTACTTCAAAATGGTACCATTGAAAACTAAATCATCCCACAAAAAACACAGCTAGTTGGAAAATTAAAAAAAAGTTATGGATTTTTGAATGCGATGATGTCAAAACAAAAAATAAATTGCTTGGTCTTTAAGGCTCAAAATAGGTGAGTCCTTGAAGAGTTAAGGCAAGTTGAATAATGCAATTCAACATACTTATTTTCTGTCCTTTATATAAATCTAGATATACAGTTAAAACCAGAAGTTTACATACACTATATAAAAAGACACATATGCATGTTTTTCTCAATATCTGACATGAAATCAGAATAAACCTTTCCTGTTTTTGGTCAATTAGAATTACCATAATTATTATTATTTGCCAAATGCCAGAATAATGAGAGAGAGAATGTTTAAGGCATTTTTATTACTTTCTGCAAAGTCAAAAGTTTACATACATTTCATTAATATTTGGTACTATTGCCCTTAAATAGGGATGAGCGTTAAACCTTGGTTTCAACACTGTACGGAGTGAGCGTACAGTATTAGAATGTATTGGCTCTGATGAGCCAAAGTTATTATTTCGCGAAGCCTTGCGAGACTTTGTGTAATAACTTCAGAAATTGATTTATACTGTAAAAAAACATTTCGGGACCAAAGCACGTTCATCTCTGGGACACATAACCCATCTCCTTCCTGAGCAGTATGATGGATGGACATTCCCATCTTGTTTGTACTTGCATATAATTGTTCGTACAGATGAATGGCTTTTTCCTGGCAGAGTGGCCTTTCAGCCCATGTTCATACAGTACTCGTTTCACTGTAGATATTGACACAATCTTACCAGCTTCCGCCATAATCTTTACAAGGTCTTTTGCTTTTGCTCTTGGGTTGATATGCACATGTAGGACCAAAGCACGTTCATCTCTGGGACATAGAACCCGTCTCCTTCCTGAGCAGTATGATGGCTGGACATTCCCATCTTGTTTGTACATGCATATAATTGTTTGTACAGATGAATGAGGTACCTTCAGGTATCTTGAAATTGCACCCAAGGTTAAGCCAGACTTGTGCAAGTCCACAATTCTCTTCCTGATATTTTGGCAGATTCTTCCCATGATGCTAGACAGAGAAGCAGTGTGTTTCAGGTGTGCATTTACATCCATCCACAGGTGTGTCTCTAATTAACTCAGATGTTGCCAACAAACCTAACAGAAGCTTCCAAACACATGACATCAACATATGGGCAGTCCAGAATTGTTTAAAGGCATTGTCACGACAGAGGGTAGGGATAAGAGCAGCCCTAAACTCCACCCCACCTCTGTCCCTGCCTACTTGCACGGCCCGTCCTAACCGACGGCATACAACTTGTCGGCAGTCCCTCGCTTAGATATGTTCAGGGGCCTAAAAGATAACAGAAGTACCGTAACAGAGTCAGACAAGCCAAAGTCAAAGCCAGGAGGTCACGCAGGTACACAGGGAGCAATTCGATAAGGAAGTCAAAACACAATCCGGAGTCAAAAACCAAGAGGTCACGTTAATAACAGGGAGGTCACAAGGTCGATGGTCAAAAACAGAGCCGAGGTCCAGAACACACAGAAGGCACAATATGAAAATGCTGGTGAGGGTAGCAAGACCATTCATAGGCAAGTGGGTTACATGACATGGGCAGCGTCACGTGACCCAAGTCCAGCCCAAACCATCTGAGCAGCGGTAATTGTGATCGGCGCTCAGCACCTTTTTCAGCTAGGAGGATGCCGGCCGTGCTGAGGAGGCGTGCGCAGCTGGGTCATCCCCATCCCCTGATCCCTATGGAGACTAGGCCGCTGGAGCTGAAGTGCTGGATCTGCATCTTTTCACTCTCTTAGTATTAATCTACTCACTGATCTTCACACTGACCTCTAGTCCCACTCTATTCAACTCTTAATCTGCCTAATCTGTCTCACTAGGCCTGACCTAAATATATATAGGGCCTGAACTTTATCCCCATCCAGTGGTGGGATGTATAAATTACACCTAATAGGCCTGTTAACAGGGATTTTGCAGATACATAAATGCAAAGTTATACCATACCGTACAATGCAATTGTTAAGATCAAAAAGTACTTTTAAGCAGTGCCCACACACATGTAGTGGGACGATGCACATACTTTTTAAGTAAAGACTTGTGAAAAGCATTATGGATACGAAAGGAGTTGGGTAATCTTAACTTAAAAGATACAGGATTAATAATGCCCACAATCTCATAGGGCCCAATGAACTGTGGTGCAAACTTATTCGAAGGTACCTTCAAAGACAAATTCTTGGTGAACAACCACACTTTATCACCTGACCCAAAATCTACTCCTTGAGAGCGCTTTTTATCTGCGTTAATTTTCTGAATCTTCTGGGCTTTTCTCAGGTTCGACTGAACCTGGGCCCAGACTGTGCACAGTTCTCTAGCCATTACATCAGCCTCTAGAATTTGCGAAGAGGACAGCGAAAACGAACAAAATCGCGGATGAAAACCAAGATTACAGTAAAAAGGAGGAAACATACCAGTAAATGAATTCACCTGGTTGTTAATGGTGAATTCAGCCAGGGGCAGATGTTTCACCCACAGCTGTTGGTTATCAGAGACATAGCACCTTAAATACTGCTCTAGAGACTGGTTCAAACGTGCAATTTGACCGTTGGTTTCCCGATAAAACCTGGAGGTCACGCAGGTACAAAGGGAGCAATCCAATAAGGAAGTCAAAACACAATCTGGAGTCAGAAGCCAAGAGGTCACGTCAATACCAGGGAGGTCACAAGGTCAAAAACAGAGCCGAGGTCCAGAACACACAGAAGGCAGTGGGCACAATATGAAAATGCTGGTGAGGCTAGCAAGACCATTCATAGGCAACCTGTGGCCAGCAGGCTGCCCGTTTAAATAGCAGAACAAGTGGGTCACATGATGTGGCCAGGGTCACATGACCCAAGTCCAGCCCAAACCATCAGCACCTCTTTCAGCTAGGAGGATGCCGGCAGCGCTGAGGAGGCGTGTTTGGCCGGGTCCTCCCCGCCCTCTGGTCCCCATGGAGGACCAGATGCCGGCGCCGCCGCAAGGAGGAAGCACATTACACATTACAGGCATAGTAATCTTAGTGTATGTAAACTTTTGTCATTGCAGAAAGTAATAATGCCTTCAAACATTCTCTCTCTCATTATTCTGGCATTTGGCAAATGATAATAATTATGGTAATTCTAATTGACTAAAATCAGGAAAGGTTTATTCTGATGTCATGTCAGATATTGAGAAAAACATGCATATGTGACTTTTTATATAGTGTATGTAAACTTCTGGTTTCAACTGTATCTTCAGATAATCAGCAAAATGTAACATAAACACTGTACTGAATATGATAAACGAAAAAAAAATTCCCACCTCAGAAAGAAAAAGGCAATATGCCCCTAAAATCCCCTTTTTGAAGTGGGCAATATTGGTTGTCTTCAAAAAGCACCTTGTTTTCCTAAATAATCGTATCATCATGATTCCTACGATTGCTATACAGTCTACATATTAAAGCGGTTGTCCAGGTTCAGAGCTGAACCCGGACATACCCAGAATTTTACCCAGGCAGCCCCCTGATATGAGCATTAGAAACATAGAAACTTAGAATGTGTCGGCAGATAAGAACCATTTGGCCCATCTAGTCTGCCCAATATACTGAATACTATGGATAGCCCCTGGCCCTATCTTATATGAAGGATGGCCTTATGCCTATCCCATGCATGCTTAAACTCCTCCACTGTATTTGCAGCTACCACTTCTGCAGGAAGGCTATTCCATGTATCCACTACTCTCTCAGTAAAGTAATACTTCCTGATATTACTTTTAAACCTTTGCCCCTCTAATTTAAAACTATGTCCTCTTGTAGCAGTTTTTCTTCTTTTAAATATTCTCTCCTCTTTTACCTTGTTGATTCCCTTTATGTATTTAGCAGTTTCTATCATATCCCCTCTGTCTCGTCTTTCTTCCAAGCTATACATGTTAAGGTCCTTTAATCTTTCCTGGTAAGTTTTATCCTGCAATCCATGTACCAGTTTAGTAGCTCTTCTCTGAACTCTCTCCTTGGAGCATGAAATCTGATGCTCTCCCTTGCCCTGTGCTGGATTGTGCAGGTCAAGGGATTTTTTTTTTATAAAAACACACTGCTGGGCAGAGGCTTCCGCCCAGCAGTGTTCCCGGTGATGTCACCGAGCTTACTTCTAGATGAAGCCTCCACCTAGCAGTCCTTATGGAGAGCCCAGTACATCACAGGAACTCCATAAAATGTCTTTGCTCTGCACAAGGCTGCCTGGGTAAAAATGTCACCAAGGTTCCTGTGTGCTCAGAACAGTACAGCATTTCTGTTGGACCTTCCTTTCTATTGACCTCAGCTAGAATCAGGTCTACTGATTAGGCTTCTACTGATTCTAATTAACCTTTTCTGCAGTTCCTGACCTGAAGGGTACAGATTTAAGATCTGGGTGTTCAATCCTTGTAACGGACCGTTTCAGCAGACAAGGGGTTATGATCCGTTTAGGCGATATGCCCCTTTCTGAGAGACAGGCACAGCTACTGCAGAACACCAAACTCCCGAACTGGATACAAAATAGCACTCCAAACTGGAACCTCGCAAATAGCTGTCAGCAGACGAACAGGAAAAGCGTACAGTCAGCTTACACTCCTGGCAATCAGTCTCCAACAGCATACAGGGAATCCCCCCAATAACGAGACAAGGCTCCGTCTTGAGGGTCAGCAGTGGTCTGACGTGCTGGCACACTTAGCCTGGTTTTTATTACAGTTTTGCAAATACAGAACAGATACAACACATCCCCACAATGCATCATGGTTTCCTCCTCTCTGTCCCAGAGACAACTGAAGGCAATCCAATTATCTCTCAGGACAAAGGGAGATCACCAATACACATGTGGAGACAACAGGACAGACATCACCATTTAAACACACAATGGCACACCCCCACAGCAAACACAGACATTTAACATATCCCCAGATAGCTCAAGTCTGAGTGCATATCATTAGGTGAATGGCACTCAGAATACACGAATACAATAATATTAGCTATCTGGGTGCCCTCACATAACATACAATTTAACCGAACGCATAATAACATAAAATACAATTCTACAGACAGATTTAAGCTGTGCGGCCGGTCCTGTCTTCTCCTTTAAAGTTACTATAGGCCATAATCCTGAGGCAATAGGCCTTCAAACAGCCCCCTCCAAAACACCGTGGCGAGGTTGGTTTCGCCACACATCTCCCCCCCAGGGAAGACTAACCAGATACCTGACCTCACGCCGGTCGGTACCTGAGTTAGTCTGGCAGCCCACCCACAACCCAATATTGGACCTGTTGAATCTTAGGGCCTGGCTCTGTTCTGTATGTCCCCAGCTGTTGAGTGGGCATCTGCTACTCCTTGCTTTGTGGTTCTCCAGCTTGGAGCTGTAGGTACTTGGTGGGCAGAGGCCGACTGCGCTCTGCCCAGATGCCAGTTCTTCCGCTGGGGATGCCTGTGGGAAGTCAGTCTCTGGACAAGAGGATAGGGGAGGGCAGAGGCCAACTGCGCTCTGCCCTGATGCCAGCTCTTCGGCTCGCGTGAGGGGGGTACAAGCCAGTCCTGTAACAAGGGGGTCTGTGGAGCAGAGGCTAGCGGCTCTCTGCCCTGATGCCAGCTCTTCCGCTGGGAAGGGATCAGTGGTTATTGCAGGCTCATCCACTGCCCCCAGAACTCGGTTGGGAAGTAGCTGGGAAGGGGAGGGCTCGCTTACCTCCTCCTCCTGGTATCCCTGCGGAGATGGCTGGGGATCTGGTTGTTTGAGGGGGAGACCGACTGTCTCCTCTTTGGCTAAACAGCCCTGTTGCTGGGGGACAGGACCGACTGTCCCTACCCCCTGTGCTGTGAGTGCAGAGACCACGGTCCCATCTGCACAGTTGTGGGGCTTACTGTCTCCCCCTGGTGCATTAAGCTGCCGCTGGGGAATGGAGACTAGGCTCCCAGTTCCCAACAAATCCTGCTGCTGCTGGGGGACAGGACCGACTGTCTTTGCCCCCTGTAACTCCGCCTGACGCTGGGGAATGGAGACTCGGCTCCCAATTCCCTGTACATCACAAGGCCGCTGGGGAATGGAGACTAGGCTCCCAATTCCCAAAAAATCATGCTGCTGCTGGGGGGCAGGAACAACTACCTCTGGCCCCTGTAACTCAGCCTGCCGCTGGGGAGGGAGGCCGCTGCTCTCCCCTCCCTGCACTTCACACTGCCGCTGGGGAATGGAGACTGGGCTCCCTCTGTCCCGCAACTGTAACTTCTGATGGAGGTCCACCCAACGTGGCAGCTGACCGTCACCTTCTGCCCGGTATAGTAGGGTCTTGAACACTAGACTCCTCACGAACTTCACGGATTTCTCAGCTGGATTGGGTCCGAAGAAGTTCAGCCGCAACCACATCATACGGTCAAATTCCTCAACAGAGTATCTGTACTCCACTGCTGGTTCCATCCTGGTGCTTTTAGGGTCGCTGTACTGAGACATGCGTTGCCCTTAAATTGTAGAATCCACTGAAATGGTGTCTCCTGTAGCTGTCCTTCTGGCTGTAGGAACGATCCCGCTGCTTGCCACCAATGTAACGGACCGTTTCAGCAGACAAGGGGTTATGATCCGTTTAGGCGATATGCCCCTTTCTGAGAGACAGGCACAGCTACTGCAGAACACCAAACTCCCGAACTGGATACAAAATAGCACTCCAAACTGGAACCTCGCAAATAGCTGTCAGCAGACGAACAGGAAAAGCGTACAGTCAGCTTACACTCCTGGCAATCAGTCTCCAACAGCATACAGGGAATCCCCCCAATAACGAGACAAGGCTCCGTCTTGAGGGTCAACAGTGGTCTGATGTGCTGGCACACTTAGCCTGGTTTTTATTACAGTTTTGCAAATACAGAACAGATACAACACATCCCCACAATGCATCATGGTTTCCTCCTCTCTGTCCCAGAGACAACCGAAGGCAATCCAATTATCTCTCAGGACAAAGGGAGATCACCAATACACATGTGGAGACAACAGGACAGACATCACCATTTAAACACACAATGGCACACCCCCACAGCAAACACAGACATTTAACATATCCCCAGATAGCTCAAGTCTGAGTGCATATCATTAGGTGAATGGCACTCAGAATACACGAATACAATAATATTAGCTATCTGGGTGCCCTCACATAACATACAATTTAACCGAACGCATAATAACATAAAATACAATTCTACAGACAGATTTAAGCTGTGCGGCCGGTCTGTCTTCTCCTTTAAAGTTACTATGGGCCATAATCCTGAGGCAAGAGGCCTTCAAACAGCCCCCTCCAAAACACTGTGGCGAGGTTGGTTTCGCCACAATCCTTATCAAAGGAACAGCAATTAACTCTTTGCAATGCCCCACTGACATACTGCAGTAGAGACATGAACTGAATGATAATAGCAATGAATGAAGGAGATCTCAGTGTGGCAATGAATCTGTTTGGTGACGGTAATGGCATCCGGGCAGAGAGGTAAAAGACAGTGAACAGAAATAAAGACACCTCGGAACTGACAATTCTCTGCAATACAACCCAGTGAGACAGTCAAGACAAATAAAAAAAACAATCTCAGCAAACAGACAAGCAACATACTTCAATGCTAGCAGCAGTGAAAGGCGGGAGAACCACAGGTTCCAGGACATACTGACACACTTCAAATAACCTTAGGGCATTATACTAGTAATCGGGAAACACATACACAGAGCTTACTCTATCACTGACACAGAAGAGCTGAAACTGAACATTTAAAAGAAGGCTAAACAATCACTAACTCCTTCTTAAATTAACAAGGCTGAGAAAGTTGATATTAAGACCTAGATTGAGGAGTTGCATAACAATTGCTCCAAACTATGTTGGTATGAGGAAAAAGGACAGCCAGGAAATCCCTGTTGCTCCTAACACAGTCCTTCAACTGAGATTTCAAGGCAGCATCTTCTTACAAATCAATTAAAGTGGTATTCCCATCTTGCCAGGGGAAGCCATCACTTTATTATTGGTGGTGATCCGACTACTGGGGACCCCAGAATGAAGGGTCTAGTGTGGCACCGCAGTTCAGCAGCCACTTACTGTTCCAGGAACTGCGGCAAAGCCCATTAAAAGCTGTGCCCATTAAATGCAAGGCCTGCAGTATTTCCATGCACAGTCAGGTGGCTGGGAGTGCTGCTGTGCAGGGAAAACTTAAAAGGGGTTGCAGCACTGAATCAGCACTCTGTCCCCATCATTCTCAGGATCAGTTGCATCCCAGAGGTCAGACACTTTCTGATCATAAAGTGATGGTGCAGTGCCCCACTGCTACTGCAGAGGTCCACTGCTAAAGGGGTTCCAAATGTGCTTTACTGTGTTAAGATTTAATAAGCTGTAGTAACCATTTGCTAGGTGGGGCTGTGCTATCTTCCATTACCAAGTTGTCTAGGAAAGTAGGACCTTCAGGAGCCTGGACATGTATTAGTAGAAGACTGAGGGTGTCTGCTGAGAACCTGCATCTCGTAGATGAAAGTGTGGATTCAGTGGTGAGTACATGCAATATCTTCCCGGAAAGCTAAAAGGTCTTTCAGCGGATGATGTTGAAGCTAATTAACTCCATAACACTTAGCACACAAGTTAGACTGATATTGTTACGGCAGTGGTTAATGCCCACTACTCCTCCCCTCCCAGTGGGCACGGCCACCAATTTGCTTATAGGCTCCAACGCTCTGGGTCTCTGGCAGTCCGGACCTGTCAGCACCTCTCTTCCCATGCCCTGCAGGCTTCACAACAGGAATGGCAATGTTTTCCTCTTCATGTAGACTGAGACCTGTTTATTGCTGGGATGGCTCGCTAACACATGATTTCAGTATATGTAATAGTTTCGATGCTTCCAGGGACACTCCAGGTAATGGTTCTCCTTTCTCAACAAGCCTACGGTCGTTGCTGTCCAAGACGAACAAGACAACAGTTCTTCTCTCAATAGAATTTTAGGATCACCAGCTCTAGAGATTTGACCCAACTCCACTCTGGGTCTGGTTTGCTGCTGCAGCCCTTCCTCAGTACCATGTAGCTAGTCACAGTTACACCTGAAACAGTTGGTGAAGACCCTGAGATCTCACAATGCACATGACCATGGACTGCTCTTCTGCTCTAAAGCAGTCCTGGACTATGCAAATGGTTGTGGACTATGAGGGAAGTAACTGTGGGGGAGCCACAAACCTGTGAGTGGGTACGGGCTGCTGCCCAGTTGTGTCCTATAGTGGGTAATCAAACTGCACACAATGTAATTGTGAGCTGAACCAAGTGTGACCGGCCTTTCTGCGCACCTGATGAATGCCTGAGAAGAGCAAAGCTGCAGTGACATAGTGTTTGGTGAGGCAAATGAGCAATGACTGTGGCTGATACTATGCAACTGTATACCAAGGTGTGCGAGGACTGTGACAAGAGCAAGTCTTGTGAACTGGAGTGCCACCTAATATGCCTGCAGGAGAGAGTTATAATGAACTGTTTGCTGTTTTTATAACTGCTAAGGACAATGCCACCGCCGCCAAGCATACAGAGTTGTAAGCTTAGTGCCTCTGCCAGAAAGTGTAACTGCCAAGTATTGTGCCTTTGTAAAGTAATGCTTTAAGCCTATATCCATTGGGAGAGAGATACTGTACCTGTTTTGCTAGTTGCCTCAATACTTCTGTTGAACTTGCTAAGTCTTTGTCCATCATTGCACCATCCTTGAGTGGGCCCTGAGATCACAATGGCCAATGCAACCCAAAAGAACTGAGTCCCCTAACAAATCAGCCTTATATCAGCACTTCCCCACTCCTGTCGCTGTGCTTCACAAGACCCACCTGTTCCGTCACAGGTCCAGCCTTCTTCTTTTTCTCCACTACTCATTCTCCACAGTCTGGCTTCTTCCTTAACTTGCCATACCCCAATTCTATATACTCCTGCATCTTCCCTCTTGTTCCTGGTCTGGATGGCATAGATCCGGAAAGCTGGAGTCCTAACTTTTCTGTCTCAGTAAGCAGCAATATGGCTGTGAGTGTGGTTCCCTGTATACAAAATGTGGACTCCTACATTAACTATAATAGGGACCAGTGGAGATCAGGCCACAACCGGGCAAATATGTTGATTCTTTTCAGTCGCCCGAATCTCGGCATATTGCTTATAATTAGTGTTGAGCTAGGCCGAATTTCCTTGTGATTCATGGTAACGAATCAATTTTCCCTGAAATGGCGGGGAAAAAAACAAAACATACCTCATCCTTTTGTGTGCGAAGAGGCCGCTACAGCAATCTTGATTGAAGATACTGTGCGATATTGCGCGGTGTCTTCAATCAGTATGGCCTTTTTTTTTTTTTTTTTTTTTACTGGATTAACAACAGAAAGCCCTCAATGTTAATCTCAGATGCAATGATCGTAATGAACTCGGCATATTAGGGGTTCCATGGGGGGCAGCGTGATCGCGGCTCCACTTCATTGCGCTTCATACATACAAAGAAATGCGCTTTATGACCAAGTAATGTGTCACAAAGCGAATTTCTTTGCGAAATTCAGCAATGCAGCCGAATTGAATTTTTCAGAACTTCGCTCATCTCTACTTATAAATATACCTGGTCTGTTGTGGGTGCGGCTCACAGCTTTATCCTACCTAACAGTGCATTGGTGATACCACTATGGAGGCCTGTGAGAGCCTGGCTGTGAGTTGGTTTTTAGCACTGTTCCGACCTTGTTCACACACCACGGCAGTTGAGTGGTAGGACCCCATGCGTGCTGAGACACCGTGACGTGGTGCATGAGGGGCTCCGATATGTTCCTGACTGGAAGATATTGGCAAAGTTCTCAGCTTTTAACATCGGCCTGAGGAATTGGCTAGTATTGTCAGTTGCGTATCATTTTGGTGTAATTTACTAAAAGTCCTCTATGGCTGTACCCTTGGAACAAACTAAAATGATCCAGTATTTAGTAGCATGTGTTGGTATCATTTGGGACTATATAACAGTATTATAAGGGCTCTTTAAGGGAGTATTATTTGGATACCTGTATTATTTTGGCAGTATAGTATATGATATTATATTACATATGGCATTATATAGCGGTATTACTGTAGTTTACAATCAAAGAGGAATTGTAGAAATTGGAGAATGCCTGTAAGGATTTTTACGTGACACGTGGTAATGTACTGCATTAGGTAGGCAGTAAATTTCCAGGTCTGGTAGACAATCTTGTTATGGCTGGGGTGGCAGCACTACTGTATGACATGATATTAGCTAACAAAACAATTCCAAGAAGCTACGGAAACCACAGAGCTTTATAATCTGCTGCTGCGTCCAAAACAACCTGCATGTGGTAGCCCGGCTTCAGAGCGCCGCTCCCGATGAACTCTGTCTTGTGAGAGAAGCACATTGTAAAATACAAAACAGCGTCCTAACACCCTGTGCGGACAGCCAGGGATATTTAAAGCTCGTTACCCGGTGCCAGCCGCTGCGCCCGTCATAAAAAATCTAAAAACATTCACTGTATGAAAATAAATGTTTGTGCATTCTGCTATTTTTATATTATTGACTGTCAGAAGCAAATAAACAACTTTTATAGTCGATGGAAAATTCTGTCCCAGAAATACTTTTTGGATCATTTTATATGCGGAAAAAGAAAATATTGCAGATTCAGATTTTAGACCCCTTTCCAGCAGGCCTCTAAATGGTTAACCCCTTGACAATATCCACCACAAGTTTAGGGAGCTGTGATCACATGGGCATAAGGGTATGTGCAACCACTGTGGGGGGGCTAAATGGGTGATGGCCGGCCACGACCCAGGGATCGGAAAAAAAATAATCCCATCCTGCCTGTTTAACCCTTTTAACGCCATGATTTATAGAGATTAAATTAAACTCTCGTTTATCATTAAATTAATCTCTCATTTATAATTCAAACCCCAGATACCTACTGTAATTCATTCAGACCCCAGAGAGGTCTCATGCTCATATGTGCCCGCACTGCTGAGAAAAATTCTGTTTTATTATATGCAAATGAGCCTCTAGGAGCAGAGGTTGCTCCCAGAGGCTCATTTGCATATAACAAAACATAATTTTTCTCAGCAATGCAGGCACATATGAGCATGTCCTTTGAGCTCCCTGCAGTGGTGTCTCAATTTTATCACTGAACTCTTTGGGGGAGATTTATTAAAAGGGTTGTGCCAAGTTTAGAAGTAACAGATTGCAGGGTGTCCAATAACTGGGACTCCAACCGATCCAAAGAAAAGAGGTTCTGTTCCAACCAACTGATGGAGCGGCAAGTCAAGCATGCGCCCTGCCACTGCATTCACTTTCTTTGGGACAGCAATAAAAAACCAAGAGCTGTTCTCGGCTACCCCCGGAAGTCCTACAGAGGATAAATTGAGCAGCAGGACATATGCCTAACATGCCGTTCCATCAGATCGGGGGAATGGGACCCCTGTTCACAGGATCGGGGGGGGGGTCTCAGTGGTTGGACCTCCAGCATTCAGTTAGTTGTCTTGTGGATAGGAGATAAATTCTAAACTTGGCACAAACCCTTTAAACCTCTACGGCTGTTCTGGTGTAGAAAAGTAAAAAATTTCTGGATTGTGCCAAAATGTGCAACTTTTTGCCCCTTTCTGAAACTGTTGCCATTTTTGCAAAAAGTAGACAAGCTTGGGCAGGAGGAGGCGGGTCATGGACGGGACCTCCACAGCCCAACACATCTAACAGAATTTGGGCCAGACAATCTCACACGAGTCTTAATAAATCTCCGATTTGATTATAGAGGCGTGATTGCTTTATACATATATTATTAGATAAAAAATCATTTATTTTATTAGGGCTGTTATTTTCTCATTATCTCTTGCTTTGTTAAAAATAAGAGTATAAAAAATAAATTTGCCGAAAGGAATACAAATCTCAGATTACTTGAAGCAGATTAATAGTTAATCTTTGTCTGAAAATTCATGTTCTAGAAGAATTAGCAGTAATGGAGCAGCCGCTAAACCTTACGTCTCACCTCCACCGGGCTAATCACCCTCCACAGGGCTTGATTTAAGCTTTGTGAAATGCAGTGTTTTATGTGCTGCACAATCAGGAGGGAATGTAATGTCTAACAGAGAATTTCCTCGGGAGGTGTTGGTACTTCTGGCCTCACGTGTTATTTTACTGACATGGAACATCTGGGCCACACGTCACATCGTACATTGAACATTGAACACTGCACATATTTAAGAGGATTGTTCATTCTGGATCCAGTACAAGACCAAAAAAGGCAGCTTGTTTCTGGTTTGTTTCCATCCTGTATGTAGCACTTCCTGTTGCTGGATCCAACCAAACCCATGATGCACTTCTTCTTCCTTTGCCACAGCTCCAGTACCACCCCTAACAACACCCAGCTAGTTTATAGCTCCTCCCACCCAGCTAGTTACATAGACACACCCCTATCACTGCCCCTAACACCCAGCTAGTTTATAGCTCCTCCCACCCAGCTAGTTACATAGACACACCCCTATCACTGCCCCTAACAACACCCAGCTAGCTTATAGCTCCTCCCACCCAGCTAGTTACATAGACACTCCCCTATCACTGCTCTGACCATGGACATGACATCACAAGAAAAAGAGAGAGATTGGCATGGACATCAGAGCAATAAAGGTAAAAGAAATACATTACTAAATTAAAGCAACCTTCATAAAGGATTATTTTAAAGGATAGTGATTAGAGTTGAGCGAACACCTGGATGTTCGGGTTCGAGAAGTTCGGCCGAACTTCCCGGAAATGTTCGGGTTCGGGATCCGAACCCGACCCGAACTTCGTCCCGAACCCGAACCCCATTGAAGTCAATGGGGACCCAAACTTTTCAGCACTAAAAAGGCTGTAAAACAGCCCAGGAAAGAGCTAGAGGGCTGCAAAAGGCAGCAACATGTAGGTAAATCCCCTGCAAACAAATGTGGATAGGGAAATGAATTAAAATAAAAATAAAATAAATAAAAATTAACCAATATCAATTGGAGAGAGGTCCCATAGCAGAGAATCTGGCTTCACGTCACCCACCACTGTAACAGTCCATTGTCATATATTTAGCCCCAGGCACCCAGGCAGAGGAGAGAGGTCCCTTAACAGAGAATCTGGCCTTATGTCATAGCAGAGAATCAGTCTGCATGTCATAGCAGAGAATCAGGCTTCACGTCACCCAACTCTGGAACAGTCCATTGTCAGATATTTAGGCCCCGGCACCCAGGCAGAGGAGAGAGGTCCCGTAACAGAGATTCTGGCTTCATGTCAGCAGAGAATCAGTCTGCATGTCATAGCAGAGAATCAGGCTTCACATCACCCACCACTGTAACAGTCCATTGTCATATATTTAGGCCCAGGCACCCAGGCAGAGGAGAGAGGTCCCGTAACAGAGAATCTGGCTTCATGTCAGCAGAGAATCAGTCTGCATGTCATAGCAGAGAATCAGGCTTCACGTCAGCCACCACTGTAACAGTCCATTGTCATATATTTAGGCCCAGGCACCCAGGCAGAGGAGAGAGGTCCCGTAACAGAGAATCTGGCTTCATGTCAGCAGAGAATCAGTCTGCATGTCATGGCAGAGAATCAGGCTTCACGTCAGCCACCACTGTAACAGTCCATTGTCATATATTTAGGCCCAGGCACCCAGGCAGAGGAGAGAGGTCCCATAACAGAGAATCTGGCTTCATGTCAGCAGAGAATCAGTCTGCATGTCATAGCAGAGAATCAGGCTTCACGTCAACCACCACTGTAACAGTCAATTGTCATATATTTAGGCCCCGGCACCCAGGCAGAGGAGAGAGGTCCCGTAACATAGAATCTGGCTTCATGTCAGCAGAGAATCAGTCTGCATGTCATAGCAGAGAATCAGGCTTCACATCACCCACCACTGTAACAGTCCATTGTCATATATTTAGGCCCAGGCACCCAGGCAGAGGAGAGAGGTCCCGTAACAGAGAATCTGGCTTCATGTCAGCAGAGAATCAGTCTGCATGTCATAGCAGAGAATCATGCTTTACGTCACCCAACACTGGAACAGTCCATTGTCAGATATTTAGACCCAGGCACCCAGGCAGAGGAGAGAGGTCCCGTAACAGAGAATCTGGCTTCATGTCAGCAGAGAATCAGTCTGCATGTCATAGCAGAGAATCATGCTTCACGTCACCCAACATTGGAACAGTCCATTGTCATATATTTAGGCCCCGGCACCCAGACAGAGGAGAGGTTCATTCAACTTTGGGTTGCCTCGCAATATAATGGTAAAATGAAAATAAAAATAGGATTGAATGAGGAAGTGCCCTGGAGTACAATAATATATGGTTAAGGGGAGGTAGTTAATGTCTAATCTGCACAAGGGATGGACAGGTCCTGTGGGATCCATGCCTGGTTCATTTTTATGAACGTCAGCTTGTCCACATTGGCAGTAGACAGGCGGCTGCGTTTGTCTGTAATGACGCCCCCTGCCGTGCTGAATACACGTTCAGACAAAACGCTGGCCGCCGGGCAGGCCAGCACCTCCAAGGCATAAAAGGCTAGCTCTGGCCACGTGGACAATTTAGAGACCCAGAAGTTGAATGGGGCCGAACCATCAGTCAGTACGTGGAGGGGTGTGCACACGTACTGTTCCACCATGTTAGTGAAATGTTGCCTCCTGCTAACACGTTGCGTATCAGGTGGTGGTGCAGTTAGCTGTGGCGTGTTGACAAAACTTTTCCACATCTCTGCCATGCTAACCCTGCCCTCAGAGGAGCTGGCCGTGACACAGCTGCCTTGGCGACCTCTTTCTCCTCCTCTGCCTTGGCCTTGGGCTTCCACTTGTTCCCCTGTGACATTTGGGAATGCTCTCAGTAGCGCGTCTACCAACGTGCGCTTGTACTCGTGCATCTTCCTATCACGCTCCAGTGCAGGAAGTAAGGTGGGCACATTGTCTTTGTAGCGTGGATCCAGCAGGGTGGCAACCCAGTAGTCCGCACACGTTAAAATGTGGGCAACTCTGCTGTCGTTGCGCAGGCACTGCAGCATGTAGTCGCTCATGTGTGCCAGGCTGCCCAGGGGTAAGGACAAGCTGTCCTCTGTGGGAGGCGTATCTTCATCGTCCTGCGTTTCCCCCCAGCCACGCACCAGTGATGGGCCCGAGCTGCGTTGGGTGCCACCCCGCTGTGACCATGCTTCATCCTCATCCTCCTCCACCTCCTCTTCATCCTCCAGTAGTGGGCCCTGGCTGGCCACATTTGTACCTGGCCTCTTCTGTTGCAAAAAACCTCCCTCTGAGTCACTTCGAAGAGACTGACCTGAAAGTGCTAAAAATGACCCCTATTCCTCCTCCTCCTCCTCCTGGGCCACCTCCTCTTCCATCATCGCCCTAAGTGTTTTCTCAAGGAGACATAGAAGTGGTATTGTAACGCTGATAACGGCGTCATCGCCACTGGCCATGTTGGTGGAGTACTCGAAACAGCGCAACAGGGCACACAGGTCTCGCATGGAGGCCCAGTCATTGGTGGTGAAGTGGTGCTGTTCCGCAGTGCGACTGACCCGTGCGTGCTGCAGCTGAAACTCTACTATGGCCTGCTGCTGCTCGCACAGTCTGTCCAGCATGTGCAAGGTGGAGTTCCACCTGGTGGGCACGTCGCATATGAGGCGGTGAGCGGGAAGGCCGAAGTTACGCTGTAGCACAGACAGGCGAGCAGCGGCAGGATGTGAACGCCGGAAGCGCGAACAGACGGCCCGCACTTTATGCAGCAGCTCTGACATGTCGGGGTAGTTGTGAATGAACTTCTGCACCACCAAATTCAGCACATGCGCCAAGCAAGGGATGTGCGTCAAACCGGCTAGTCCCAGAGCTGCAACGAGATTTCGCCCATTATCGCACACCACCAGGCCGGGCTTGAGGCTCACCGGCAGCAACCACTCGTCGGTCTGTTGTTCTATACCCCGCCACAACTCCTGTGCGGTGTGGGGCCTGTCCCCCAAACATATGAGTTTCAGAATGGCCTGCTGACGTTCACCCCGGGCTGTGCTGAAGTTGGTGGTGAAGGTGTGTGGCTGACTGGATGAGCAGGTGGAAGAAGAGGAGGAGGAAGCTGAGTAGGAGGAGGTGGCAACAGGAGGCAAAGAATGTTGCCCTGCGATCCTTGGCGGCGGAAGGAAGTGCGCCAAACAGCTCTCCGCCTGGGGCCCAGCTGCCACTACATTTACCCAGTGTGCAGTTAGGGAGATATAGCGTCCCTGGCCGTGCTTACTGGTCCACGTATCTGTGGTTAGGTGGACCTTGCCACAGATGGCGTTGCGCAGTGCACACTTGATTTTATCGGATACTTGGTTGTGCAGGGAAGGCACGGCTCTCTTGGAGAAGTAGTGCCGGCTAGGAACAACATACTGTGGGACAGCAAGCGACATGAGCTGTTTGAAGCTGTCTGTGTCCACCAGCCTAAATGACAGCATTTCATAGGCCAGTAGTTTAGAAATGCTGGCATTCAGGGCCAGGGATCGAGGGTGGCTAGGTGGGAATTTACGCTTTCTCTCAAATGTTTGTGAGATGGAGAGCTGAACGCTGCCGTGTGACATGGTTGAGATGCTTGGTGACGGAGGTGGTGGTGTTGGTGGTACATCCCCTGTTTGCTGGGCGGCAGGTGCCAACGTTCCTCCAGAGGCGGAGGAAGAGGCCGAGGCGGCAGCAGCAGAAGAGGTAGCAGGGGGAGCCTGAGTGACTTCCTTGGTTTTAAGGTGTTTACTCCACTGCAGTTCATGCTTTGCATGCAGGTGCCTGGTCATGCAGGTTGTGCTAAGGTTCAGAACGTTAATGCCTCGCTTCAGGCTCTGATGGCACAGCGTGCAAACCACTCGGGTCTTGTCGTCAGCACATTGTTTGAAGAAGTGCCATGCCAGGGAACTCCTTGAAGCTGCCTTTGGTGTGCTCGGTCCCAGATGGTGGCGGTCAGTAGCAGGCGGAGTCTCTTGGCGGCGGGTGTTCTGCTTTTGCCCACTGCTTCTTCTTTTGCTACGCTGTTGGCTCGGTCTCACCACTGCCTCTTCCTCCGAACTGTGAAAGTCAGTGGCACGACCTTCATTCCATGTGGGGTCTAGGACCTCATCGTCCCCTGCATCGTCTTCCACCCAGTCTTGATCCCTGACCTCCTGTTCAGTCTGCACACTGCAGAAAGACGCAGCAGTTGGCACCTGTGTTTCGTCATCATCAGAGACATTCTGAGGTGGTATTGCCATGTCCTCATCATCAGGAAACATAAGTGGTTGTGCGTCAGTGCATTCTATGTCTTCCACCGCTGGGGAAGGGCTAGGTGGATGCCCTTGGGAAACCCTGCCAGCGGAGTCTTCAAACAGCATAAGAGACTGCTGCATAACTTGAGGCTCAGACAGTTTCCCTGGTATGCATGGGGGTGATGTGACAGACTGATGGGCTTGGTTTTCAGGCGCCATCTGTGCGCTTTCTGCAGAAGACTGGGTGAGAGATAATGTGAACGTGCTGGATCCACTGTCGGACACCCAATTGACTAATGCCTGTACCTGCTCAGGCCTTACCATCCTTAGAACGGCATTGGGCCCCACCAAATATCGCTGTAAATTATGGCGGCTACTGGGACCTGAGGTAGTTGGTACACTAGGACGTGTGGCTGTGGCAGAACGGCCACGTCCTCTCCCAGCACCAGAGGGTCCACTAACACCACCACGACCATGTCCGCGTCCTTTACTAGATGTTTTCCTCATTGTTATCGTTCACCACAACAACAAAAATATTATTTGGCCCAATGTATTGAATTCAAATTCAGGCCTTTTTTTACAGACACTTAACACTATCTGGCTATCTATTTAGGTACCGTATTACACTAATACAGGCACAGCAGTAACCACAGATTTAGCTGACTATAAATTTTAGGCCTATTATTTAGGCGCTGGGTGACAGGTATACGTTTACGGACAGAATTAGACTGGTATATGCACAGTAGCGTGTGTGTGAAGTTATTGAGAATGACCCTATCTGCACCTTGAAACTAATATACCCTTTTAGGGATAGATTTAAAGTAGGCCTGATACAGCAGGAACCACTAATTTAGAGAATTGCTAAATTGGGAATTGTATTTCAAACCAGAACAAAAACTGTTCTTTGACGGACACTAAATAACTTGCCCAGCCACAGCAATAGCCACAGATTTAGCTGACTATAAATTTGAGGCCTATTATTTAGGCGCTGGGTGACAGGTATAGGTTTACAGACAGAATTAGACTGGGATATGGCCAAAAAATAACCACTCTATTGATGGTTAAATGCACTTGGTGTGACAGCTTGACCAACCACACTATTGAGGGTTAAATGCACTTGGTGACAGGCTCAGCCTGCCCCTGATGTAGTATATGGCCAAAAAATAACCACATTATTGATGGTTAAATGCACTTGGTGTGACAGCTTGACCCTGGTGTAGGATTTAGCCAAAAAACAACCACACTGTTGAGGGTTAAATGCACTTGGTGGCAGCTTGTGCTGGCGCACCACAAGACACAAAATGGCCGCCGATCACCCCAGAAAAAAGTGAATGAAAAACTCTCTGGGCAGCCTAAAAACAGTGAGCAGTTGAATAGCAGGAGTTCAATGATCCACAGCTGCAGATCGATCACTGAATGAAGTCTTTTGGATGAGTTAATCACTGCCTAATCTCGCCCTAACATCGCAGCTGCAACCTCTCCCTACACTGATCAGAGCAGAGTGACGTGCGGCGCTACGTGACTCCAGCTTAAATAGAGGCTGGGTCACATGCTGCACCGGCCAATCACAGCCATGCCAATAATAGGCATGGCTGTGACGGCCTCTTGGGGCAAGTAGTATGAAAGGCAAGCAGCCTTTCAAAAAGCGCCAAGAAAGCGACGAACACCGAACCCGAACCCGGACTTTTACGAAAATGTTCGGGTTCGGGTCCGTGTCATGGACACTCCAAAATTCGGTACGAACCCGAACTATACAGTTCGGGTTCGCTCATCTCTAATAGTGATGCAAACTGGGTTTCCGCACTCTCCCATGACAGCTGATGTCAGGGTATATAAGGATCAGGTAGTGTAATTTTAACATGCCCAATCCTTTTGTTCTCAGGTAAATAAGCCCTTAAAGAGGTATTCCCATCTCAAACAATGGGGGTATATTGCTAGGATATGCCCCCATTGTCTGATAGGTGCAGGTTCCATCCGTCGGGCCCATAGAAATGAATGGGAGTGGTGGCCGGTCATGTGCTGTGAGCTCCCATTTACTTCTATAGGTAGAGTGCTTGGTGGTCCCTGGACCTGAGGAAGCCCATGGTCTTCTAGCCACCACCTTCCCTGATCCATTCTCGATATAGGTGCGGGTCCTAGCAATATGCCCCCATTGTTTCAGATAAGAACACCCCTTTAATGCGAACACATGCAAACTTGGCTGAGCAGGCATGTGTATTGGGGGACAGGAAGGGTCTGGAGAGATATGTATGTGCCATGATGAAAGAGGACTCTGGGAAGACAGTAGAAGTTCCTACTGATATGACATATATATATATATATATATATATATATATATATATATATAGGCGACAGATAGATAGATATGGTCAGATGATGTGTTTCACTACTTCCATCAACCCTAAGACAGGGACGTTAAATGGTCAGAGTGATGTGGACTCCATATCGCCTTCCATATCTGTCAGTATGTTTCCCTGTAATAGAGAACGGGCCGGTAACACTGTGTCCTCATTAACTGCTCGATGTAGTAGGGCTCGTTCACACTAACGTATTTTGCGTTCCGTATACGGGCCGTTTTCTGCGTTCTGCATACGGTCTGTATACCGAACCATTAATTTCAATGGGTCCGCAAAAGATGCGGACAGCACTCTGTGTGCTGTCCGCATCCGTTGCTCCGTTCCGTGGCCCCGCAAAAATTATGAGTCCTGTCCTATTCTTGTCCGTTTTGTGGACAAGAATAGGCATTTCTATAATAGGCCTCCTGTTCCGTTCCGCAAATTGCGGAAGGCACACGGGCGCCATCCGTGTTTTGCGGATCCGCAATTTGTGGACCGCAAAAAACTGCACGGTCGTGTGAACGAGCCCTTACTATAAGGAAATCTGAAGAATGTGTAGAGCCACAGGCCATGGTGTGCATGATGGGGGACACTGCAAGAATTTGCTGTTATGTTCATCCATGGTTTATATAGCATGAAGGGGCCGATTTTAATTCAGGATGTCTTACTTGGTAGATGCTAAGACCTTCAGGTACCATGTCAGTGTCACCGGGAGTTAAGCCCTGTATTAGCAGAGGTATTATGGGCGTTATGAGGAGTTATGTGGCTGACACTCCTTATACAGGGAGTGCAGAATTATTAGGCAAGTTGTATTTTTGAGGATTAATTTTATTATTGAACAACAACCATGTTCTCAATGAACCCAAAAAACTCATTAATATCAAAGCTGAATATTTTTGGAAGTAGTTTTTAGTTTGTTTTTAGTTTTAGCTATTTTAGGGGGATATCTGTGTGTGCAGGTGACTATTACAGTACATAATTATTAGGCAACTTAACAAAAAACAAATATATACCCATTTAAATTATTTATTTTTACCAGTGAAACCAATATAACATCTCAACATTCACAAATATACATTTCTGACATTCAAAAACAAAACAAAACAAATCAGTGACCAATATAGCCACCTTTCTTTGCAAGGACACTCAAAAGCCTGCCATCCATGGATTCTGTCAGTGTTTTGATCTGTTCACCATCAACATTGCGTGCAGCAGCAACCACAGCCTCCCAGACACTGTTCAGAGAGGTGTACTGTTTTCCCTCCTTGTAAATCTCACATTTGATGATGGACCACAGGTTCTCAATGGGGTTCAGATCAGGTGAACAAGGAGGCCATGTCATTAGATTTTCTTCTTTTATACCCTTTCTTGCCAGCCACGTTGTGGAGTACTTGGACGCGTGTGATGGAGCATTGTCCTGCATGAAAATCATGTTTTTCTTACCTTGCAGACTTCTTCCTGTACCACTGCTTGAAGAAGGTGTCTTCCAGAAACTGGCAGTAGGACTGGGAGTTGAGCTTGACTCCATCCTCAACCCAAAAAGGCCCCACAAGCTCATCTTTGATGATACCAGCCCAAACCAGTACTCCACCTCCACCTTGCTGGCGTCTGAGTCGGACTGGAGCTCTCTGCCCTTTACCAATCCAGCCATCTGGCCCATCAAGACTCACTCTCATTTCATCAGTCCATAAAACCTTAGAAAAATCAGTCTTGAGATATTTCTTGGCCCAGTCTTGACGTTTCAGCTTGTGTGTCTTGTTCAGTGGTGGTCGTCTTTCAGCCTTTCTTACCTTGGCCATGTCTCTGAGTATTGCACACCTTGTGCTTTTGGGCACTCCAGTGATGTTGCAGCTCTGAAATATGGCCAAACTGGTGGCAAGTGGCATCTTGGCAGCTGCACTCTTGACTTTTCTCAGTTCATGGGCAGTTATTTTGCGCCTTGGTTTTTCCACACGCTTCTTGCGACCCTGTTGACTATTTTGAATGAAACGCTTGATTGTTCGATGATCACGCTTCAGAAGCTTTGCAATTTTAAGAGTGCTGCATCCCTCTGCAAGATATCTCACTATTTTTGACTTTTCTGAGCCTGTCAAGTCCTTCTTTTGACCCATTTTGCCAAAGGAAAGGAAGTTGCCTAATAATTATGCACACCTGATATAGGGTGTTGATGTCATTAGACCACACCCCTTCTCATTACAGAGATGCACATCACCTAATATGCTTAATTGGTAGTAGGCTTTCGAGCCTATACAGCTTGGAGCAAGACAACATGCATAAAGAGGATGATGTGGTCAAAATACTAATTTGCCTAATAATTCTGCACGTAGTGTAGATAGAGATGGCCTTGCAGTTCGCCTGGCGGTCGTTTCACGGTGAACTTTGTGCGTTTGCGATTCGCTGAACATGCGAACATATGGCGATGTCCACCTGCGCCATATTCTTTTGCAATGCGCTGAACTTTGACCCATGACACATCCATCAGGTGGGACAGGACAGCCAATTGAGATGTTTCAGCACATGGACATACCCCCACCCTATAACAGAACCCGATCTGACTGTGTTTTGCCAAGGTAAGGAGAGGTTGCTTTATGGAGCAGGGACAGGCTGTTAGGGACACCAAATGCTAGCTAATAGGGCCACAAAAGTCCTTTTAAGGACTGGTATAGGTGTGCTATCGCTAGGTGTTATATACTGAGGGGTGTGATATACTTATAATAGACTTTCTAACATAGAAAGTATATTATAGTTCATTTGTATTGTGCAGCAGTTGTGTGCGGTTCTGCTACGATACCTCAGCTATATATAGAGGGAGAAACGCTATTGGAACAACTAATTGCAATGGGTGTTGCAATTGCCCCAAAAATAACTGATTGAGGTGTGTGATATACCTATAATATACTTTCTAACATAGAAAGTATATAGTGCATTTCTATTGTACAGCAGTTGTGTGCAGTTCCGCTGCCATTACAGGAGCTATATAGAGGGACAAGCGCTATTAAAACAACTATTTGCAACGGGTGTGATATACTGTACCTGTTGCCCTCAAAAAAGCTGATTGAGGGGTGTGATATACCTTCTTCCACAAAATACTGATTAAGGGGTTTGATATACCTGTTTCCACCAAATATTGATGGAGTGGTGCGATACTCCTGCTTCCAAAAAATAGTGATTAAGGGGTTTGATATACCTGCTTCCACCAAATATCAATTGAGGACTGCAATATACCTGCTTCCACAAAATATTGATTGAGGGCTGCGATATGCCTGCTTCCACAAAATACTGATTAAAGGGTGTGATATACCTGTTTCTACCAAGTATTGATTGAGGCCTGCGATATACCTGCTTCCACAAATTACTGATTGAGGGCTGCGATATGCCTGCTTCCACAAAATACTGATTAAAGGGTGTGATATACCTGTTTCCACCAAGTATTGATTGAGGCCTGCGATATACCTGCTTCCACAAAATACAGATTAAGGGGTTCGATATACCTGTTTTCACCAAATATTGATTGAGGCCTGCGATATACCTGCTTCCACAATATATTGATTAAGGGGTTTGATATACCTGCTTCCACAAAATATTGATTGATGGCTGCGATATACCTGCTTCCACAAAATACTGATTAAGGGGTTCTATATACCTGCTTCCACCAAATATTGATTGATGGTTGCGATATAGCTGCTTCCACAAAATACTGATTAAGGAGTTCGATATACCTGTTTCCACCACATATTGATTGAGACCTGCGATATACCTGCTTCCACAAAATACTGATTAAGGGGTTTGATATCCCTGTTTCCAAAAAATACTGATTGAGGCCTGCGATATACCTGCTCCATAAAATACTTATTAAGAGATTTGTTAATGAGCCCTTACTATAAGGAAACCTGATGAATATGTAGAGCCACAAGCCATGGTGTGCATGGTGGGGGACACTGCATGAATTTGCTGTTATGTTCATCCATGGTTTATATAGCATGAAGGGGCCGATTTTCATTCAGGATTCCTTACATGGTAGATGTCTTAAGACCTTCAGGGACCATGTCAGTGTCACCGGGAGTTAAGCCTGTATTAGCAGAGGTATTATGGGCGTTATGAGAGTTATGTGGCTGACACTCCTCATAGATAGAGATGGCCTTGTAGTTCACCTGGCGGTCGTTATGCGGTGAACTTTGCGCGTTCGCAATTCGCCGAACATGCGAACATATGGCGATGTCCACCTGCGCCATATTCTTTTGCAATGCGCCGAACTTTGACCCATGACACATCCATCAGGTGGGACAGGACAGCCAATTGAGATGTTTCAGCACATGGACACACCCCAACTCTATCAAAGAACCTGATCTGACTGTGTTTTGCCAGTGTAGGGAGAGGTTGCATTGTGGAGCAGGGACAGGCTGTTAGGGACACCAAACGCTAGCTAATAGGGCCACAAAAGTACTTTTAAGGACTGGTATAGGTGTGCTATTTATAGGTGTGATGTACTGAGGGGTGTGATATACTTATAATAGACTTTCTAACATAGAAAGTATATTATAGTTCATTTGTATTGTGCAGCAGTTGTGTGCGGTTCTGCTACAATACCTCAGCTATATAGAGGGATAAATGCTATTGGAACAACTAATTGCAATGGGTGTTGCAATTGCCCCAAAAATAACTGATTGAGGGGTGTGATATACCTATAATATGCTTTCTAACATAGAAAGTATATAGTGCATTTCTATTGTGCAGCAGTTGTGTGCGGTTCTGCTGCGATTCAGCAGCTATATAGAGGGACAAGCGCTATTGGAACAACTATTTGCAAGGGTTGTGATATACCTGTTTCCCCCCAAAAAGCTGATTAACGGGTATGATATACCTTCTTCCGCAAAATACTGATTAAGGGGTTCGATATACCTGCTTCCACCAAATATTGATTGAGGGGTGCGATGCCCCTGCTTCCACAAAATAGTGATTAAGGGGTTTGATATACCTTCTTCCACCAAATATTGATTGAGGGCTGCGATATACCTGCTTCCACAAAATACTGATTAAGGAGTTCGATATACCTGTTTCCACCAAATATTGATTGAGGCCACGATATACCTGCTTCCACAAAATATTGATTAAGGGGTTCGATATACCTGCTTCCACAAAATACTGATTAAGCGGTTTGATATGCCTGTTACACAAAATACTGATTGACGGCTGCGATATACCTGCTTCCACAAAATACTGATTAAGGGGTTTGATATATCTGCTTCCACAAAATACTAATTGAGGGCTGCGATATACCTGCTTCCAAAAAATACTGATTAAGGGGTTTGATATACCCGTTTCCACCAAATATTGATTGAGGGCTACGATATACCTGCTTCCACAAAATACTGATTAAGGGGTTCGATATACCTGTTTCCACAAAATACTGATTGAGGCTGCGATATACCTGCTTCCACAAACTACTGATTAATGGGTTTGATATACCTGTTTGCAACAAATATTGATTGAGGCCTGCGATGTACCTGCTTCCACAAAATACTGATTAAGGGGTTTGATATACCTGCTTCCACAAAATATTGATTGAGGGCTGCAATATACCTGCTTCCACAAAATACTGATTAAGGGGTTTGATATACCTGTTTCCACCAAGAATTGATTGAGGCCTGTGATATACCTGCTTCCACAAACTACCGATTAAGGGGTTTGATATCCCTGTTTCCACAAAATACTAATTAAGGCCTGCGATATACCTGCTCCACAAAATACTGATTAAGGGGTTTGATATCCCTGTTTCCACAAAATATTGATTGAGGCCTGCGATATACCTGCTTCCACAAAATACTGATTAAAGGGTTTGATATACCTGCTTCCACAAAATAATGATTGAGGGCTGTGATATACCTGCTTCCACAAAATACTGATTAAGGGGTTCAATATACCTGCTTCCACCCAATAATGATTGAGGCCTGCGATATACCTGCTTCCACAAAATACTGATTAAGAGGTTTGATATTCCTGCTTCCATAAAATACTGATTGAGGGCTGCGATATACCTGCTTCCACAAAATACTGATTAGGGGTTCGATATACCTGTTTCCACCAAATATTGGTTGAGGCCTGCGATATACCTGCTTCCACAAAATACTGATTAAGGAGTTCGATATACCTGTTTCCACCAAATATTGATTGAGGCCACGATATACCTGCTTCCACAAAATACTGATTAAGGGGTTCGATATACCTGCTTCCACAAAATACTGATTAAGCGGTTTGATATGCCTGTTACACAAAATACTGATTGACGGCTGTGATATACCTGCTTCCACAAAATACTGATTAAGGGGTTTGATATATCTGCTTCCACAAAATAGTGATTGAGGGCTGCGATATACCTGCTTCCAAAAAATACTGATTAAGGGGTTTGATATACCCGTTTCCACCAAATATTGATTGAGGGCTACGATATACCTGCTTCCACAAAATACTGATTAAGGGGTTCGATATACCTGTTTCCACAAAATACTGATTGAGGCTGCGATATACCTGCTTCCACAAACTACTGATTAATGGGTTTGATATACCTGTTTGCAACAAATATTGATTGAGGCCTGCGATGTACCTGCTTCCACAAAATACTGATTAAGGGGTTTGATATACCTGCTTCCACAAAATATTGATTGAGGGCTGCAATATACCTGCTTCCACAAACTACCGATTAAGGGGTTTGATATCCCTGTTTCCACAAAATACTAATTAAGGCCTGCGATATACCTGCTCCACAAAATACTGATTAAGGGGTTTGATATCCCTGTTTCCACAAAATATTGATTGAGGCCTGCGATATACCTGCTTCCACAAAATACTGATTAAAGGGTTTGATGTACCTGCTTCCACAAAATAATGATTGAGGGCTGTGATATACCTGCTTCCACAAAATACTCATTAAGGGGTTCAATATACCTGCTTCCACCCAATAATGATTGAGGCCTGCGATATACCTGCTTCCACAAAATACTGATTAAGAGGTTTGATATTCCTGCTTCCACAAAATACTGATTGAGGGCTGCGATATACCTGCTTCCACAAAATACTGATTAGGGGTTCGATATACCTGTTTCCACCAAATATTGGTTGAGGCCTGCGATATGCCTGCTTCCACAAAATATTTATTAAGGGATTTGATATTCCTGCTTCCACAAAATTCTGATTGAGGCCTGCGATATACCTGCTTCTACAAAATACTGACTAAGGGGTTTGAAATCCCTCTTCCACAGTCGTAGCAGGTGCACCAGGCCGGAGTCTAAGTGGGAAGTTGGAGAAGCCACGTGCGATTACTTCAAAGGGCGCACCAGATTTGGTTGAGTGGCTTACTCACCCTTCCACTTCTGCACCCTTCTCATCCTCTGTATCTGCACCCTCCTCACTCTCTGGTGTGTGCACCCCCAAATGCACCACCACCAACATAGCCACTCCACTCGAGTCAGAGCAATTATTTTCCCATCCATTCCCAGACCTTACCGATGCGCAGCCATTCTTTACATTGGATGAGGAAGAGGAGGTAGCAACAGCCGCCACCCAGTGGTCTGATGACAGTACCCAGATATGCCCAAGGAGGGTGGTCCCCGCTGTTGCTGCCTACTCCTAGATCTCAAATGTCAGTGGTGGTGAATGTGACGACGATGACGTGTTGATGGACTTCACGTGGGTGCCCACAAGAGAGGAAGTGGAGGGGAGTTCAGAGAGAGAGACGGAGCAGCAGAGAGGGAGGAGAAGCAGGCAGAGCTCGCAGGGCACAGGAGGCAAAAAGCAGACTGCAAATGTATCTGGAGCGAGCCATCCACCATGCACGGTCACTTCTGGCGCTCCCAGGATGCCGACACATGGCTCCGCAGTGTGGGCTTTTTTTAAAGTGTCAGCTGCTGACAATAGTGTTACCATCTGCAGTCTGTGCTGTCAATTCATAAGTCGCGGTACGCCCAACACTCACCTAGGGATGACCGCCTTAAGAAGGCATCTGGCGTCCCATCACCGAGCCCAGTGGGAGTAACGCCATCAGAACCCACAAAGCGCTCCACGTCCTGCCTCTTCTCCTCTCTCCTCCCATTTGTCCTCCACTTAACCTTCCACCGTGCTGTTGTCACGTTCATCTGGCAAAAGGCAGGCTTCCGTGGCCCAAATGTTTGAGTGTAAAAAGTTGATGATGCCTGAAAACCTTCTTGCCAACTGCTGACCGCTGGCTTGTCGGAACTGCTAGCCCGCCAACTTCTGCGATATAAACTGGTGGACTCGGAGGCCTTTAGAAAATTTGTGGCTATTGACACACCGCAATGTAAGGTCCCCGAAAGGAAATATTTCTCCCAGAAGGGCATGCCAGAGCTTTATGGTTACGTTCAGCGGCAAGTGAATATATCTCACTGTGTTGGTGCCAAGATACATCTGACCACAGACACATGGTCTAGAAAACACAGGCAGGGAAGGTACCTAAATTTTATTGCCCACTGGGTGAACTTTCTGACGGCCGTCAAGCATGTAACCCGTGGCTCCCGTGTGGATTTGGTGTTACCGCCAAGGATTGCATGCAGGCCTGCCTATTCTTCTCCTCCTCCTACTCCATCCTCCGTGCATGGCACATGTCCTGAACTTAGTCAGGACATCTTGCGTCAGGCCAGGAAAATCTCTGGCCATTTTAGATCTTACACGGCCATGGCTAGCCTCGCTGACATTCAGTGGCGACACCACTTGCCTGTCAGACGTCTGATTTGTGACAGCCCGACGCTCTGGAACTCCACCTTCTATATATGCTTGATAGGCTGCTCCAGCAGCAACTTGCCATTGATGACTACCTGTACGAACTCTGCAGCAGGACAGGTTCTGAGTAGCTTAGTTTCATTTCACCCCGCCAGTGAATGCAGACTTCTGCGGCCATTTGATGAGATCACCAAACTAGTCAGTCGCAGCCAGGGCACCATCAGTGACATCGTACCTTACGCCTTCTTTCTCGAGCATGCATTGCATCGTGTCATTAATCAAGCCATCGAGGAGCAGGAGCAGGAAGATGAGGAAGTCGCAATGCTGAATGAATTCCCAGGGGGGACTACTCCATCTGAGACAAGTCATCAGGGGTCTGAAGAGGAGGAGGAGGATGGTGGCTGGGGAGGAGGAGGAGGAGCAAGAAGAGCAGGCTTTGAGATGGACTTTAAACTTTTCTGGGATCCTTGGTGTTGTCCATGGCTGGGGGAAGGAGACCGAGGACGACATTATCCTGGGCGATGAGCAGGAGCCAGTGCGCTCCACCGCTTCCAATTTAGTGCAAATGGGGGCCTTCATGCTCCAGTGTTTGAAAAGGGACCCCATATGAAAAGCATAAAGGGCAAGGACCAATACTGCGTGGCAACATACTTAGACCCCTGGTACAAACACAAAATGGCGGACATGTTACCAGCATCACAGAGGGCTGTCCGAATGCAGCATTTCCAGGCCTTGCTGCGAGAGTTGCTGCATTTTGCTTTTGCGCGCGCTGGCAGAGGAATTTCCACCCACAGCAAAACAGGTGCAGGTACCAAACTGTAGCTGCCAGCTAAGAGTTGTCCTAGGTTGCTACTATAGCTTGTGTGTTTATACAGTTAGACCTGCCAATAACCTTAATACAGTTCCTATATTTGTGTGTTAAAGACAAAAGCAGAGTTATTTACAGTGACTTCATGTTTGGATATCATATAACTGTTACAGTATATATATATATTGTGTTCACAGAAGCAGAAAAGGTAATATGCCTTTAAGATTCATTATATGGATGTGAGGTAAGCTCAATGACACAGCAGAATCAGCAGAAAGCATAGAGTTAAAATGTTGTTGCTGGGCAGGAGTCTAGAACAATGACAGCCAGCCTCACACACAGCAGGAGTTTTGGCCAATCACAGCCAGCCTCCCACACAGCCTGTGTGGGAAATTCCCTAGCAGGAGCTGCTAGAAAGTATTATTCACCAAAGAGAAGCTGAACAGACATTCACTCTACTAAGAGCTGTGTTTTATGGAAGCAGAGAGGCCAAAATAGGTATTTAAAACTGTTATATAATGTTCCTACTGTTAATATAGTGATTAGAACTGTATACTGAACCAGTTATATGTGTGTTTACTTACAGTTCCACCAATTGCAAATACCATACAATTGCAAACTACAAAGTTCACAATCCAAATTAAAATTCCATATTGCAATCCAAATTGCATACAACCATACCGGATCAACCAATCTGCAAATAGTTACTGCTAACTGCATATTGCAAATTGTGACCACATTCAGCAGGTGAAATATTAGTTAGACCTCAGATATACCTCTCAGAGAGATCATAAAGTGCTTAAATAACTTAAAGTGAGAGTAAAGATACTCAAGAGAGAAATATATCCACCATTTTATGTTGAATGACAAGATTGAACAGTTTAACCACCATCTTATGCATACTGCCATTTTGTGATATCTTTTCAACACGTGTTTTGTACCTGGACTATCTGCTGCGGAGGTGGCAGTGTTATATATGAAGAAAAGTTGAAGTTAATAAAGAAGTTATTTCAAGCATTTGGTGTGCACTTTAAACCTACTCTTTCCATAGAACGGCGCTAGAGGAATTACAGAGTAATAGACAGTCTGGTTAGACGAAAAGGTCAGAGATATCAAAATTCTTCTAATGCCACAGCGCAAAAGGCACTTCATAGTGCTGCGCCTGCAAGAAGAGGGCGGTTTGAAGATGTGTTCGTCACTTCGGATATGAGATCATTCTTGCAGCCAACCCATCGACAGCCGCCCTCTAGATCCAGGCTCAGGGAACGCCTAGACCGACAGGTGTCCAACTACATCGGGTTAACGGCCGATGTGGACGCTCTGAAAAGCGAGGAACCCCTGGACTACTGGGTGTGCAGGCTTGACCTGTGGCCACAGCTGGTACAATTTGCCATGGAACTCTTGGCTTGCCCCTCGTCAAGTGATCTGTCCGAAATAATGTTTAGCGCAGCAGGGAGGATCGTGACCGATAATCACACTCAACTAGCTCACGACTAGTAATGAGCGGCATAGGCAATATTCGAATTCACGTTATTTCGCGAATTTGTGGCCGAATATTTGCCATAAATTCCCAAATTTGAGAATTCGTGATCTCCAGTCATTGTTTACTTGATTGCAAAAATCTGCAATGTAATATATTCACGATAAATTCACGAACACAAGGAGAGGGAGCTCGAACCACACATATGCCGCGGTCAGCGCTGGCTGCGGAATATAAGGGTTTATTCCACCGGCATTGGTGTTATCACCAATGCTGGTGGATGCAGCAGGGGTCCAGGTGTCAGTAACAGGCGGACCCTGCTGCTGATCGCGGCACTGCATGTGGGGCAGAGGAAGGACCACAGGAAGAGAATGCTCGTCCTGGGGCACAAAGTAACGGCCGTTTAGGAAGAGCAGTCTCGTCCTGGGTCCTTAACCTGTTAGAATGAAATCTCACAGCATTCATAGGTCAAGTAAACTCAGACAGCACTGATAGATACACAAATTAAGTTTTCTTTTTAGGTGTTTTCGGCAGGACATAAAGGAAGGTGTTACATTAGTCTAACCTAGACTCTTTTGTTAGTTTTCTCTGATAGGCACAAGAAATCTGAATTACATGGTGCAGTCATCCCTCTGCTCACTGCAGCCATCTCCATGTGCTAATACAGGTCTCTTCCTGATCACATTATCTAGTCCAGGTAATCACATCTAAGCTTTTGCCCTTCATAATGGTCCATCCTCTCAGAACCTTACACTAAGCATCTTCTGCAAACTGCAGGACTAATACTATCCAGATCTTCAGACACAGGCTCTTTTTTATTAAACATTTTTGGTACTATTTCTCTTTGTGGAAAACACTTGGTATGCATAAGGGCTCTTATAGAGCATGCAATGCTCCTTTGGGGGAAAAAAGTATGAAAACTAGCTCTCTTTCCAAAAGAGAAAAGAAAGCTGTGCCACTTGTGCCGCCAGTTGGAATGTTAAACCTTTTAAACAGGCCTTGAGACATAACGTTGGATTTTAGCCAATCCTCATCTGCAGAGAACTGTTTTCTGATAATTGCCCTTCATCAGTGAAGAGAACTCGCTTATTTTCAGATGCTTTTTAAAACTGCTACCTAATCACTCCAGCTTAGTCTTCTAACAAGCACCTCATTGATCAGTAGCCACCTGACCTAGCACTGAAAGGACTTAATGCAGAAAGCAACCAACATTTCCTTACCCTCCCGAATGTCAGTCCTCTGTCACCTGAAATTCATCATGCCCCTTTATTGTACTCTTCTTCAGCTGATTGGACCATTATTGAGGATGAGTCATACAGAAAATGATAGCCTTCTTCTTCTATTCTAAAACAGTTGTATATGTGATGGCACAAATGTTGGAAACGTGATATACCAGAAACCATCCACAAAAAGGGAGCTAAAATCCCTCTGTGGTCTCATCTATATTGATGCACAGTCCATCATTTACTTGAGACCTAAGCATAAATTAGACATTAGACTTAGAAGACATAATAACAAAATATGTGAACCACCAGAAACTTCTCCATCTCAGCCTTGTCTTCCCATCCTAGGCAAGTTACCATAGGTATTGATGATACCTTCTGCATCAGGACAGGAGTATGGACTATTATATACATCTTACAAGACTACCTGATAAGGAATGTTTGACTCCAGATATTTTGTTGGGTCATAAAGACATAGCAAGATGCAACATATATCAAAGTTCAGCTCCTAGATCTTTATATCTCTAAGATTGCATCCTGACGGAGGATTGCTTTAATCATATCAAGTACTTCCACCTCCATCAGATCTTCTATTTTTGTTGTCTCATCATTCAAGGGAAGGGATCTTGAGTCTTCTACTGAAGATTTGCCTAAATACCTCCCAACATAGCAAGGACCCAGTTAGACCAGTCCCTTAGACTGTAATGATCTTAAATGGAGCTTTTTAACCTGTAGTTTTGGGATATATTGAAACGTATAGTGTTTTATATGGATTACAGATTTTTTTTTTTATAGGGTATATATGGGCAAACTTATTAGCATGACTCTCAACTATCCTGTTTTTAGTGGGTTTGCCCTGTAAGTGGCTTATGTCCATATGCATTAAAGTAATCATTCTAGGGAGGTTTCATGGATTTTCTGATAGATTGAGTGTGAGACTTAAAACTTCCCTATAAATGGAAATGCAATGATGATATTCTAGGAGTACGACCACTAACCATTAAACCATTTGATGTAAAAATGTGTGGATAGTACAGTCAAGGTTGAGGAAATTTTCACATGTCTTTCATAGACATCTATACATTGAAAACCTCCTGTAAAAAATTTGAGTCTACCATAATCATTTTGTAATTTTTGTGGGAGACTCAATTATTAGGGGAACAGATAGGGAAATCTGTCACAAAGACCGTGATCGCCGAACAGTGTGCTGTCTTCCTGGCGCTAGAGTTCGACACATCGCGGATCGGGTTGACAGATTACTGGGAGGGGCTGGAGAAGATCCAGCGGTCATGGTCCATATCGGAACCAATGACAAAGTTAGGGGTAGGTGGAGAGTCCTTAAAAATGATTTCAGGGATTTAGGTCAAAAGCTGAGTGCAAGGACCTCAAAGGTAGTATTTTCCGAAATACTACCTGTACCACGGGCCACACAAGAGAGGCAGCGGGAGATTAGGGAAATTAACAAGTGGCTCAAGAACTGGTGTAGGAAGGAGGGGTTTGGGTTCCTGGAGAACTGGGCTGACTTCTCTATCGGCTACAGGCTCTATCGTAGGGACGGGCTGCACCTCAATGGGGAAGGGGCAGCTGTGTTGGGGAAGAAGATGGCTAGAAGGTTGGAGTAGTGTTTAAACTAGGGACTGGGGGGGAGGGTAATTATGTTATTGAATGGGAAAATAGTGAAGATAGAGACCGGGGGCGAGGTAATGGGACTGGGGGAGGAATGGAAGGAGGGACTAGAACAGTTCAGAAGGAAAGGTGTAGAGTAAAAAATATACATAAACCTCTCAAATGTATGTATACTAATGCCAGAAGCCTGACTAATAAAACTGGGGAGCTGGAATTAGTGATGTGTGAGGAGGACTATGACATAGTGGGAAAAACTGAGACATGGCTGGATGATAGCTATGACTGGGCAGTTAATGTACAGGGTTACAGTCTGTTTAGAAAGGATCGTCAAAACCGGAGAGGGGGAGGGGTCTGCCTTTATGTAAAGTCCGGTCTAAAGACCACACTCCGTGAAGATATAAGTGAGGGACATGAACATGTGGAGTCAGTGTGGGTAGAGATACATGGCGCTAAAAACAATAATAAATTACTAATAGGAGTTTACTATAAACCACCTAATATACCAGAGTCCACAGAAAATCTACTACTAAACGAGATAGACGAGGCGGCAAATCATAATGAGGTGGTTATTATGGGGGACTTCAACTACCCAGATATAGACTGGGAAACTGAAACTTGTATATCTTATAAAGGAAACAGGTTCTTGGCAATAACCAAAGACAATTACCTCTCCCAACTGGTTCAGGACCCGACTAGAGGGACGGCCATACTGGATTTAGTATTAACCAATAGGCCTGACAGAACAACAGACGTGCAGGTTGGGGGACACCTGGGAAATAGTGACCACAAAGTAATAACCTTCCAATTATCATTCAAAAGAGCGTTTCTACAGGGAGGAACAAAAATACCAAACTTCAAAAAAGCTAAATTTAGCCAACTAAGAGAGGCCATAGGCCTAACTAAATGGGATAAAGTCCTCACAAATAAAAATACAGCCACAAAATGGGATATCTTTAAAAGCATCCTAAAATCTCATTGTGAGAGGTACATACCGTATGGGAATAAAAGGTTAAGGAACAAAAAGAAACCAATGTGGATAAACAGAACTGTAAAGAAAGCAATAAATGACAAAAAGAAAGCATATAAAACACTAAAACAGGAAGGTAGCACGGAAGCACTGAAAAACTATAAGGAAAAAAATAGAACATGTAAAAAACAAATAAAAGCGGCCAAACTAGAGACTGAGAGATTAATTGCCAAAGAGAGTAAAACTAACCCTAAAATGTTCTTCAATTATATAAATGTTAAAAAGTATAAATCTGAAGGTGTTGGCCCATTAAAGAGTAATGAGGGGGGAGTCGCAGAGAGCGATGAGGAGAAAGCACAGCTATTAAATATTTTTTTCTCCAATGTATTCACTGAGGAAAATAAACTGTCAGATGACATGCCGAATGTTGAAATAAATTCCCCATTAAAAGTGTCCTGTCTGACCCAGGAAGAAGTGCAACAGCGACTTAAAAAGATTAAAATAGATAAATCGCCAGGACCGGATGGCATACACCCCCGTATCCTAAGGGAATTAAGTAATGTCATAGCCAGACCCTTATTTCTGATATTTGCAGATTCTATATTGACAGGGAATGTCCCACAGGATTGGCGCATGGCAAATGTGGTGCCAATATTCAAAAAGGGTCCAAAAACAGAGCCTGGAAACTATAGGCCGGTAAGTTTATCATCTGTTGTGGGTAAACTGTTTGAAGGTTTTCTGAGAGATGCTATATTAGAGCATCTTAACGGAAATAAGCAAATAACGCCATATCAGCATGGCTTCGTGAGGGATCGATCATGTCAAACAAATTTAATCAGTTTCTATGAGGAGGTAAGTTCTAGACTTGACAGCGGCGAATCAATGGATGTCGTGTATCTGGACTTCTCCAAAGCATTTGACACTGTACCACATAAAAGGTTAGTGTATAAAATGAGAATGCTCGGACTGGGAGAAAACGTCTGTAAGTGGGTAAGTAACTGGCTCAATGATAGAAAACAGAGGGTGGTTATTAATGGTACATACTCAGATTGGGTCACTGTCACTAGTGGGGTACCTCAGGGGTCAGTATTGGGCCCTATTCTCTTCAATATATTTATTAATGATCTTGTAGAAGGCTTGCATAGTAAAATATCAATTTTCGCAGATGACACTAAACTGTGTAAAGTAATTAACACTGATGAGGACAGTATACTGCTACAGAGGGATCTGGATAGATTGGAGGCTTGGGCAGATAAGTGGCAGATGAGGTTTAACACTGACAAATGTAAAGTTATGCACATGGGAAGGAATAATGCAAGTCACCCGTACTTATTAAATGGTAAAACACTCGGTAACACTGACATGGAAAAAGATCTAGGAATTTTAATAAACAGCAAACTAAGCTGCAAAAAACAGTGTCAGGCAGCTGCTGCCAAGGCCAATAAGATAATGGGTTGCATCAAAAGGGGCATAGATGCCCGTGATGAGAACATAGTCCTACCACTTTACAAATCATTAGTCAGACCACACATGGACACTGTGTACAGTTCTGGGCTCCTGTGAACAAGGCAGACATAGCAGAGCTGGAGAGGGTCCAGAGGAGGGCAACTAAAGTAATAACTGGAATGGGGCAACTACAGTACCATGAAAGATTATCAAAATTAGGGTTATTCACTTTAGAAAAAAGACGACTGAGAGGAAATCTAATTAATATGTATAAATATATCAGGGGTCAGTACAGAGATCTATCCAATCATCTATTTTATCCCCAGGACTGTGACTGTGACGAGGGGACATCCTCTGCGTCTGGAGGAAAGAAAGTTTGTACACAAACATAGAAGAGGATTCTTTACGGTAAGAGCAGTGAGACTATGGAACTCTCTGCCTGAGGAGGTGGTGATGGTGAGTACAATAAAGGAATTCAAGAGGGGCCTGGATGTATTTCTGGAGCGTAATAATATTGCAGGCTATAGCTACTAGAGAGGGGTCGTTGATACAGGGATTTATTCTGATTGCCTGATTGGAGTCGGGAAGGAATTTTTATTCCCCTAAAGTGAGGAAAATTGGCTTCTACCTCACAGGGTTTTTTTGCCTTCCTCTGGATCAACTTGCAGGATGACAGGCCGAACTGGATGGACAAATATCTTTTTTCGGCCTTATGTACTATGTTACTATGTTACTATGTATTTCACTTACTTTTTGCCATTTGGGGTTTCCTATCAGAACCTGTGTGTATACCTTTTTGTTAATGTGAATTTACATATCTCTGTCTCTTGATTGCTTTAAAAAAATCTTGGTAAAGATTAGAACTAAAAAAAAAAACTAAAAAAAAATAACAAGACTACTGTGTACTATGCATGATGTGTTGTTTAATAGTGAGGACAATGCAGCAATATGGCATAGAGGTCTACTCTCTGTTGATCACTTCTATTGCTGCACTCCTACAACCGCCAAATACAACGTCACATATTATAAAATGCATGCACAATTAAATAAAATTTCCCACAAAAGCTTCAATATCAATTTTCTTCGAGATTCCACATAAGGTTAAGAGGAAGAGGAGTGTTGTTTACAAATCAGAGGATCGGTAGTGACTTGGAGGCTTAGAGAGGAGCCACCAGAGACTTCCCATTGTCTCTGCCAATCTTTGAGCAGACGAGCCAGTAAGTCACTTGCATTTCCTTCAGGCTGTTGATAAATATTTACACATTCCATTGTCAATGAACAGGACCTTGCGCTGGGAACTCGGCACGGGTAATTTAATAAGTCACATTACACATCCCCTTTCAAAGCAAGGAAGATATTAAATAATACGGTGTGTGCCCTTGTGGTTAGCATGTTGGCCTCCAAAGTAGTCATTCAAGTAAGATGCCAGAGGACACACCCTTGTCATCCAAACAAAATTGAAAATGACTGTGTGGGTGAACAGATGGCATTATATCCCAGAAAAAAAAAAAGATTGCTGTATCTTAGTAGGGTCAATGTTGGCCAAATTGGAGAGCTTGCTTCTAAGGTACTCCCTCCATTCTTCATTCTTAACCCATACAAGATGGCATAGATATTGCAGTTTGCCTGCCTGGGCTCTTGGCCCACTACCGCTCTAGTACTGCAACCATAAGCCATAGTGTTTTACTTAGACAACATCTTGGTCTACTCGCCTGATCTGATTTCACACAGGAAACATGTTTGCACTGTACTACAATGTTTGAGACAGCACAGACTCTATGCCAAGTTCAAAAAGTGCAGCTATGAAAAAACTTCTCTGACTTTCCTTAGCTATATTATATCGAACAACAGCCTAGAGATGGATCCCGAAAAAGTTGACCACTGTCTTAGGTTTGCCATGTACCACTGGTCTGCGCACCATCCAGTAATTCCTATGGTTTTGCCAACTTTTACAGACAACTTATTCCACACTTCTGTCATTCCAGCACCGATTTCTGCTCTTACTCACAAAGGGAGGAATGCCAAGGAGTGGTCCCCTGAAGCAGAATTTGCTTACCAGTCCCTTAAGCTGGCTTCTCTTCTGGGTCAATTCTTCACTGTCCAGATACCTCCAAACAATTATTTTTTTCTGCATCTTCCCAGGGAGCTGTTCTCACACAAAGAGGGGACACTAAGAAGATGCACTGTAGACCCATGGCTTCTTCTCCAATGTCTCCTCCCCTGTGGAACAAAATTGTTCCATTGGGGACCAGGAATTGATGGCCATCAAGTTGGCACTGCAGGAGTAGAGTAATCTGTTGGAGGGTGCCAGTTACCCCGTCATAATCAACACTGATCACAAAAACCTAACTTATCTTCATTCGGCTCGGCAGCTCAATCCTCGTCAGGCCCAATGGTCCTTGTTTTGTGCTCACTTTTATTTTGTATTTTTACCATGCAGAGAAGAACATCAAAGCAGTTGTCCTGTCTCATTCCATTGACTCAGCTGTATCATCCCAGTGGCTCAGGTCCAACTGAGGGACATCCTGCCTGGCAAGACATTTGTACCTTCTGGCAAGAGGAGACAGGTACTGGCCTGGGGTCATCGATCTAAACTTGCGGGTTATCCTGGCCTCTGTAAAACCTGAGTTCTCATAACCCAATCTTACTGGTGTCCTTCTATGTCTAAGGACATCCAAGATTTTGTTTCAGCCCATACCACTTATGCCCTAAACAAGACAAAAGACATTGCAGGTTGCCTGCCTGGGCACCTGGCCCACTGCCGCTCTAGTACCGCAACCACAAGCCATAGTGTTTTACTTAGACAACATCTTGGTCTACTCTTTTGATCTGATTTCACATAGGAAACATGTTTGCACTGTACTACAATGTTTGAGAGAGCACAGACTATATGCCAACTTCAAAAAGTGCATCTTTAAAAAAACAATTCTATGACTTTCCTGGGCTACATTATATCGAACCACAGTCTAGAGATGGATCCAAAAAAGTTGACCACTGTCTTAGGTTGGCCATGTCCCAGTGGTCTGCGTGCCATAAAGCAATTCCTAGGGTTTTGCCAACTATTAGACTAGTTTGATACTAGCGGCAAGGAACTCCAGCAGGCTGTTCCAGCGGGTGAACAGCCTGTCGGATCCGTGCTGCCGCGAGTGCACGCGTGCCCCTGGACTACCGCTCCGGCCCTATTGACTACAATGGGGGCGGGCCAGAGTTCCGGCAGCAGCACAGCAAACATGGCAAGGGGCGGCCGGAATAAAACTATGACTATCCCTTTGACTCAGCTGCATCATCCCAGTGGCTCGGGTCTAGCTGTGGGACATCCTGCCTGGCAAGATATTTGTACCTTCTGCCAAGAGGAGACTGGTACTGGCCTGAGGTCATCGCTCTAAAGTTGCGGGTCATCATGTCCTCTGTAAAACCTGAGATCTCATAACCCAATATTAATAGTGGCCTTCTATGTCCAAGGACATCCAAAATTTTGTTTCAGCCCACATGACTTGTGCCCAAAACAAGACCGTGAATCAGAGACCCACATGATTTTCTCTACCAGTGTTTTTGCCTGAAGTTCTGTGGAGCATATTGCCATGGATTTTTATCATTAATTTACCTTCTTCCTTTGGCTACACAGTCATCTGGGTGGTAGCTGATTATTTCTCAAAGATTACCCACTTTATGCCCTTTCCTATTCTCCCATCTGCCAGTCAAAAGTTATTTGTGGAACATATCTGTCAGCTCCATGGGATGCTGTATATAACCACAGTGTACAGTTCATGTTCTGGCAAGCGATCTGTAAACTTCTGGACATTAAGTTGGGTGTCTCGTCTACTTACCATCCGCAGTCCAGTGGGCAGGTGGAGCACACCAACCAGGTTTTGGCCAAATATTTAAGTCACTTCCCCAGTGGCGTGCCTGGGGGGGGCGGTCCGCCTCAGGTGCCGGCTCTCAGGGGGGTGACAGAAGCAATGAGCGCTTCCATCAATACAGATGGAAGCGCTCATTGCTGGAGCACTGACGCCCACATACTGCGGCGGGGCAGGGGAGCACATTGTTCCCTGCCCCGCCGCCGATCACGCACAGGAGCGCATTGTTCCCTGCCCCGCTGCCGATCACCGCCATAGGCTTCAGGCCTAGTAGGTAGTGAAATCCTGGCGCAGGCGTGCGTGATGATGTCATCATGGGCGCCTGTGCCGGGATACAGCAGCACAGTGAAGTGTGTGCACCTTCCTCTGCGAGCAAGCGCAGGTAAGTATTTAGCTTTTAGTATTCTTTTATTTTTTTTATTTTATGTGCCAACTTTGGGGGACATAGGGGCTTACACACAGGAGGACATGTGGAGGGGGAAATATTATGGTGGGATACTGTGTGGGGGCAAATTATTATGGGAGGGATTACTATGTGGGGGGAAAATTACTATATGGGGCAATGTGGAAAAAACTACTGTGTGGGCAAAATTACTATATGGGGGCAGTGTGGGAGAAATTACTGTGGGGTAGTGTGTGGGAAACTACTGTGTGCGGGAAGTGTGGGGGAAACTACTATGTGGGGAGCAGTGTGGGGGAAATTACTGTGTGGAGGCAGTGTGGGGGAAATTACTGTGAAGGGGCAGTGTGGGGGAAATATTGTGTGGGGGGCAGTGTGGGGAAACTACTGTGTAGGGACAGTGTGGGGAAAACTACTGTGTGGGGGCAGTGTGGGGGAAACTACTGTGTGGGGGCAGTGTGGGGGAAACTACTGTGTGGGGGCAGTGTGGGGGAAACTACTGTGTGCGGGCAGTGTGGGGGAAACTACTGTGTGGTGACAGTGTGGGAGAAACTACTGTGTGGGGGAAACTACTGTGTGGGGAGGAAACTACTGTGTGGGGGAAGTGTGGGGGAAATTACTGTGTGGGTTGGCAGTGTGGGGGGAAACTACTGTGTGGAGGAAACTACTGTGTGGGGGAAACTACTGTGTGGGTTGGCAGTGTGGGGGGGAAACTACTGTGTGGGGGAAATTACTGTGTGGGGGGCAGTGTGTGGGAAACTACTGTGTAGGGACAGTGTGGGGGAAACTACTGTGTGGGGGCCAGTGTGGGGGAAACGACTGTGTGGTGACAGTGTGGGGGAAACTACTGTGTGTGGGCAGTGTGGAGGAAACTACTGTGTGGGGGGGGGGGCAGTGTGTGGGGGGGCAGTGTGTGGGGGGGGGAAACTACTGTGTGGGGGCAGTGTGGGGGAAACTACTGTGTGGGGGCAGTGTGGGGGGGAAACTACTGTGTGGGGGCAGTGTGGGGGAAACTACTGTGTGGGGGCAGTGTGGGGGGGAAACTACTGTGGGGGCAGTGTGGGGGGGAAACTACTGTGGGGGCAGTGTGGGGGGGAAACTACTGTGGGGGCAGTGTGGGGGGGAAACTACTGTGGGGGCAGTGTGGGGGGGAAACTACTGTGGGGGGGCAGTGTGGGGGAAATTACTGTGTGGGGCAATGTGGAGGAAACTACTGTATGGGGGCAGTGTGGGGGAAATTACTGTTAGGGGCAATCTACTGTGTGGGTGAAATTACTGTGTGGGGCAGTGTGGGGGAAATTACTGTTGGGGGGGAATTATTGTATGGGGGCAGTGTGGGGGAAACTACTGTGTGGTGGCAGTGTGGGGGAAATTACTGTGTGGGGGAAATTACTATATAGGGCAGTGTTGGGGAGATTACTGTATGGGGCAGTGTGGGGGGAAACTACTGTGTGGGGGCAGTGTGGGGGAAAATACTGTGTGGGGCAAATTACTATATGAAGCAGAGTGGGGAAAATTACTGTATAGAGGCAGTGTGGGGGAAATTATTTTGTGGGGGGAACTACTATGGGGATTACTATGGGGGGGAGTGTGGGGGAAATTACTATATGGGGCACCGAGGGGGCGTTGCTATTGTGGAGGCACTGTAGGGGCAAATTTATTATTTCTGGGGACACTATACAGGGATTATTACCTGGAGCACAAGATAGAGGGTTATTATTGCTGGGGGCACTCTAGGGGACATTATAGCTGCTGTGGACACTATAGGAACATTTGGGGTAATTTATCAAACTGGTGTAACGCAGAACTGGCTTAGTTGTCCATAGCAGCCAATTAGATTCCACCTTTCATTTTTGAAAGCTCTTTTGGAAATCCAATTCTACTTTACACCAGTTTGATAAATGACCCCAGTTATGTCTACTGTGGTCACTATTTTTTCATCAGTATAGTAACTGGGGCATTGGGGGGTACAACGGGCACAATATTGGGGGTGGCAGCAGGATGAAACTTTGTGGACACCAGGATGGGGAGGTTGATGGAAAATTTTAGAAATCTAACGTTTCTGTGTTACAAACTCTGTAGAGACGAGATGCGGCAGAAAGAATTTGTCATAGCGGTCTAACGGAGAAGAGGAAAGAGAAGGTCTACATGACAGGAGATGTCCTTGGATGTAAGAGGTATGTGGTCAAGTATTGGTGGGATCGGTGCCAGAGAAAGGACCGTGCCAAACATCCTAACACGCCACTGCACTTCCCTCAGCTCATCAGGATAATTGGGCCACTTTGCTCTCATCAGCTGAATATTAGTATAATAACCATTTTAGCAAGCCCACTGGGAATTCCCCGTCTTTATTGTGTATGGTCACCGACTTCGGATTCCCCTTCTTGTGTCTCTGTCATCTCGGGTGCCAGCAGCAGACTCCTCTGTCAAGAACTTCACTCAAATATGGCAGGAGACTAAAGTCTCTCTTCTGCAGACTCCTGTCTGTAAGAAGAGATTTGCCGATCGGAGACAGAGGCCCTCACCTAATTTTTCTCCAGGAGACATAGTCTGGCTATCTTCAAGGAACATCAGACTTAGAGTACCTTCATACAAACTGGCACCTTGTTTCCTCTGTCCATTCGAGTTGTTGAAGTATAGCAATTAAACTTGGTCAGTTACAAATTGAATCTCCCTTCCTGGATACCTAATTTATTTTATGCCTATCTTCTCAAGCCAGTGATCTTCAATAACTATTCCAGAGAGCTGACTGCTGCTTCCCTGATCAGTTCTGAAGATGGGTATGAGGTAAGGATATATTTTTCATAAAGAAAACAGAGGTAAGAGTTTTTACCTGGTGGATTGCAGGGGATTTGGGCCAGAATAAAGATCCTAACAGCCTTTAGGGAATATTCATGCCCCAGCTCTCCTGAAGAAGTTCCTGCAAAGCTCCAGTCCAAAGAGGAGAGGGTGTAAGGAAAGAGTATTGTCATGGTAGGGCTCCATGCTTGCCGCCGTCCGACCAGCGGAGTTTGGTACTGATGCTGCATCACACACCCTGCTCCTGCCCAGTGGCCATGGCCGCTGGCCCCTCTCTGCCATCGAGCAGCGGGGCCAGAGTTCTGCCCTGGCTGCTAGGCCTCTTCCTCTGTCCCGTAAGGCGCATTTATGCTTACTGGCTCCTAAAGGGCCAGCATACTGTTACACATCTGGGGGTACTTTAGGTGCTTGTCCCTAGGGAGCCTGCAGGTGTGCTGCTCCGTTTTTCTACCCATCGATCTCTGCCCATTTCCTGACTCTGATCATCCGCTACCTGACCTGTGCCTGATTACCGTACTGACCCTTTGCTACATGCCTTCACCTCAGATTAGTTTTATGGATTTGCACAAACTCTGCCTGCCCTGACTTCAACATATTTCTGTCTATGGTTTTGCCTTATCCCTCGGTGCTCCTCACTGGTGTCTCTGACCCCCACGGGTCAGTTGTCAACCACATCAGGCTTCCCTGATGTAATGCAGTGTAGCTTCCCTGCAGCAAAGTCCAGATATCTGTATAGGGGTTAAAGGGTATGTAACGGATCTCCAGGCACCCCGCCTGGGTACCTTGCCCTCAATATACTCCACCAACGGTGTCTCCGAGCTGCTCCTCCTCACACTAGGACGCCGTCCCACTGCTTGCCACCAATGTAACGGATCTCCTGGCACCCCGACCGGGTACCTCCGTCAATGAATGCTCCTAGTGCTTCCCGAGGACTCCAAGCACTCCAGTTGACATCGTAAGCACTGCATGAACCACAGAAGCTTGGTTGAGGTCTCACCGTCTCCTACCCACCCTGGACCTACGACAAGGCTCCTGGCTTCAGTGGGTGAACCTCTCCTAAATCCAGAGAGCAGGAACAACTCTTTATTGAACACACAAGCATTGACTTATATACACATTTTCCAACAAGGGTACCACCCCCGTGGATCTGGTTGGGAACTGAGGACATGACATAGCAGCCAATCCTTTACAGTTTAAACACAAAAATTAACCCTATTCAACAAACACAATGGCATTGTCTGTGACACAATTAACAAACACAACATGCAAACAGACATCTTCACCCCCTCCATAATGAATGAATAGGGACAGTGGAGACACATGTGATGGAATTATCTCCTGAGTGTATCATATGGTGATCTACTCCTCTAGAAGTCGGCTGCTATTATAATCAACTATCTTAATCCCATCACTAACACAATCAGTGGGAGTCTCAGTGCAGAGTTAACCCTTTTTGTGTTGCTGAATCCACACCATGCCTTTTTAATGGGCAATAGGAAATATGTGGCATATAAATTACACACATAAATCAGGGTTCATAGTTCCTTGTAACCCTAAAAGGTCTTAGGGGGTCTCCATAGTTCTCGGTCCATAGTCTGTAGGAAGGAGGCTGGCCCTCAGGCTTCTCCAGCAGTCCCAGTGACGGTTCAGTCCGTCACATTTCTCCCCTCCCAACAGTAGACTAACCAGGTACCTGACCTCCTGTCAGTCGGTGCCTGAGTTAGTCGAGTAGCCCACCCATAAACAAACACTGGTCCTGTTGAACTCTGGGGCCTGGCTCTGTTCCTTATGTGCCCAGCTGTTGAGTGGGCATCTGCTACTCCTTGCTTCATTGTTGTTCTCTAGCTTGGAGCTGTAGGTACTTGGTGGGCAGAGGCCGACTGCACTCTGCCCAGATGCCAGCTCTTCTGCTGGGGTAGCCTGTGGGGAGTCAGCCTCTGGACAAGAGGCTAGGAGAGAGCAGAGGCCAACTGCGCTCTGCCCAGATGCCAGCTCTTCCGCTGGGGTAGCCTGTGGGAGTCAGGCTCTGGAGAAGAGGATAGGGGAGGGCAGAGGCCAACTGCGCTCTGCCCAGATGCCAGCTCTTCCGCTGGGATGGGGTCAGGGAATCCTGCCCCCAGGACCTTGTTGCGGATCAGCTGTGGAGAGGAGGGATCATTTACCTCCTCCTCCTGGTATTCCTGCGGGGTTTGTGGGGGATCCATACCGGCCGTCCAGCATCCAGGTAGGCCTGGTGCAGAGACTCCGGTCCCCTCTGCACCATCAGAGTTAGGGGTGCTATCCCCCTGTGGTTGGGGAGAGAGACCGATTGTCTCCTCTCCCTTCAAGGTACACTGCCGCTGGGGAATGAAGACGATGCTCTCCTCTCCCTGCAAAACATACTGCCGCTGGGGAGCAGGACCGACTGTCCCTACTCCCTGAAACTCTGGCTGCCGTTAGGGATCTGGGCCGACTGCCCAGCATCCCTGTAGGGCCGGTGGAGAGATCTCGGTCCCATCTCCACCTGCCATATGGGGTTCCCCCCAGGACCAGTCTATGAGGTCTCCTACCTCTGTAGCTGGTACTGAAGCAGGAGATACTTCAGTCTGGTCTTCCCAGCTGTAGGGTTGTAGGTCTGGGACTGCCACCCAGCTCTCTGGCAGTTTATATTGGGACCGAATTGAGCTGAAGAAGTATTGGTAATCCTGCTCCAGCTCCCACTCCTTTGTCACTAGAGATGCCAGGTCTTATCTCACCTCTCTCGCTGTAGCCCAATCATGCATAGACTCTCTGTAGTCATAGATATCCCAGAACCGGTACTCTCCAGCATCTCCAAACGCTGGTTCTGCGAATGCCTCAAACAACAGGGCAGGGCCATCATAATCCTCACCCTCGGGTCTGTCATGCTCAGCCATCCAGGGGGAGTGCCGAATCATACCACCAGAGTGCCTGGTAGGCTTCGTCTAGCCAAAGCTCCTTCCATACCAGGCTCTCGAGTTCTGTCACCCACTCATCCAGGGGCTGCTCTCCCAGAAGGGGCATTCGCAGGGCCACTTGCATCTGCAACCGCTGCTCCTCAATGGGGAGACTCTCGCCCCGCCGCTGTACATCTTCCAGGGCCTCGTACCAGACGCCTATCCGGACTGCATCCCTCTAGTCCGGGTCATCCTCCTCCTCGTAGTGGAACGCTGTTCGAAGACTAGCCGATTCCATCCTGCTGTAGACAGGGGCGCTGTACGGATACTAGCGTTGCGCTCAATATACTCCACCAACGGTGTCTCCGAGCTGCTCCTCCTCGCACTAGGACGCCATCCCACTGCTTGCCACCAATGTAACGGATCTCCTGGCACCCCGACCGGGTACCTCCGTCGCTGGATGCTCCTAGTGCTTCCCGAGGACTCCAAGCACTCCACTTGACACCGTAAGCACTGCAGACCCCATGAACCGCCGAAGCTTAGTTGAGGTCTCACCGTCTCCTACCCACCCTGGACCTACGACAAGGCTACAGGCTCCAGTGGGTGAACCTCTCCTAAATCCCGAGAGCAGGAACAGCTCTTACAAGAGCTAGGAGTTATAGCCAGGGGAGTATACAGCGTATAGCAATTCCCATACACATGAGACGAGGCTCTATGTTGAATGTTAAACAGGAACTCTTTATTGAACACACAAGGATTGACTTATATACACATTTTCCAACAAGGGTACCACCCCCGTGGACCTGGTTGGGAATTGAGGACATGACATAGCAGCCAATCCTTTACAGTTTAAACACAAAAATTAACCCTATTCAACAAACACAATGGCATTGTCTGTGACACAATTAACAAACACAACATGCAAACAGACATCTTCACCCCCTCCATAATGAATGAAAAGGGACAGTGGAGACACATGTGATGGAATTATCTCCTGAGTGTATCATATGGTGATCTACTCCTCTAGAAGTCGGCTGCTATTATAATCAACTATCTTAATCCCATCACTAACACAATCAGTGGGAGTCTCAGTGCAGAGTTAACCCTTTTTGTGTTGCTAAATCCACACCATGCCTTTTTAATGGGCAATAGGAAATATGTGGCATATAAATTACACACATAAATCAGGGTTCATAGTTCCTTGTAACCCTAAAAGGTCTTAGGGGGTCTCCATAGTTCTCGGTCCATAGTCTGTAGGAAGGAGGCTGGCCCTCAGGCTTCTCCAGCAGCCCCAGTGACGGTTCAGTCCGTCCCAGGGTAAATACCAGGGGTCTGCCAGGATAATGTCCTTGGGTTTAGCCCAAAGTCAAACCAATAACACAATAGCTCCACACTCACTGACCGTTACAAGAAAATTGCTGATAATATCATAGTTCACATCCCAATTTGGTGATGCTAGGCCATAAAAGCAAGGCCAGCATACACTTAATAAGATATGGTAGAGAACTGGGAGTAGAAGGAGGGAGGTTTTGGCACAGAAAACACATATTGTCATAATAAGGAATTCTTGTAGAAAAAGGGGAACTATCTCCTTTGGATCCCAGGTTGAGATATTAGATAGAAAGCCTTAGATTCATATTCTCTAGTTCACATAGCTGATCTGGTCTGGGCTCCTATTGAAAAATGGGTGTGTATGACATGGGGTTTTCCTACATCCTAGGACTTGTACATCTTAGGGTCTGTACATATAATACACGTAATCCCTATGGTTCTGTATTTATGGGGCCACAGACTATCACTATCACTGTGCCGCTATAGGTTGCCTTCCATAATGCGGTTAAAGGCAATGTGACATGTCATGGAGTATACCCAAATTTGTGCACTAATGTCTGTCTTTATAAAAAGAATGAATGCCAATTATAGGTATAGGATGGGTGCATAGCTGTAGATGGGTGCCATGTTACATGGATCTATATTACAGTGATGGCTGTGTCCAGTTTTCCCAATCCCAAAAACCTAATGCCCTGGTCACATCCCAAAAAGCATCCCAAAAAACACAAGACAATACTATGTTCTCAGCTGGATGACAAAACCTAGCTACCCACCTATCGCTCCTGAATTGCGACAGCCGCACAACATCCTCATCATTCAGCACATGTACCCCCTGGTTCAGCATGGCTCCTGTAACTATCTCTTTCTGTGCCAATCATTGCGTCTATTAACTGACAGCAAGCAGAGATATTAAAAACTATCAGGGATTGATATTGAAAGTATGTAAGACGAGGATAAAACCTTTCATTAGGCTACTTTCACACTAGCGTTCGATCGGATCCGTTCTGAACGGATCCGATCATATTAATGCAGACGGAGGCTCCGTTCAGAACGGATCCGTCTGCATTATATTTGCAAAAAAAAGCTAAGTGTGAAATTAGCCTGAGCGGATCCGTCCAGACTTTTACATTGATAGTCAATGGGGGACGGATCCGCTTGAAGATTGAGCCATATTGTGGCATCTTCAAACGGATCCGTCCCCATTGACTTACATTGTAAGTCTGGACGGATCCGCACGCCTCCGCACGGCCAGGCGGACACCCGAACGCTGCAAGCAGTGTTCAGGTGTCCGCCTGCTGAGCGGAGCGGAGGCTGAACGCCGCCAGACTGATGCAGTCTGAGCGGATCCGCATCCATTCAGACTGCATCAGGGCTGGACGGAAGCGTTCGGGTCCGCTCGTGAGCCCCTTCAAACGGAGCTCACGAGCGGACAGCCGAACGCTAGTGTGAAACTAGCCTAAGACGAGGATAAAACCTTTCATTAGGCTACTTTCACACTTGCGTTTAGGTGCGGATCCGTCTGGTATCTGCACAGACGGATCCGCACCTATAATGCAAACGCTTAGATCCGTTCAGAACGGATCCGTTTGCATTACCATGAACAAAAAAAAAAAATATATTTTTTTTTTTCATGGTAATGCAAACGGATCCGTTTTGACTTTACATTGAAAGTCAATGGGGGACGGATCCGTTTGAAAATTGAGCCATATAGTGTCAAATTCAAACGGATCCGTCCCCATTGACTTCCATTGTAAGTCTGGACGGATCCGTTTGCCTCCGCACGGCCAGGCGGACACCCGAACGCTGCAATCAGCGTTCGGGTGTCCGCCTGCTGAGCGGAGCGGAGCCCAAACGCTGCCAGACTGATGCAGTCTGAGCGGATCCGCATCCATTCAGACTGCATCAGGGCTGGACGGAAGCGTTCGGGTCCGCTCGTGAGCCCCTTCAAACGGAGCTCACAAGCGGAGCCCCGAACGCTAGTGTGAAAGTAGCCTTAGACATCCACAATATAGGTAGTAAATGTTTCATGGCTGGAGTTCCCACTGTTGGGACAATTGCAATAACTAGAACATGGCTCCCGATCCAGGAGGTTATGCAAACAGCAAAGTGCTGTACAGGTCTGTCCCCGTCAGTCTCATAGATAGATAGATAGATAGATAGATAGATAGATGGATAGATAATAGATAGATAGATAGATAGATAGATAGATAGATAGATATGAGATAGATAGATAGATAGATAGATAGATAGATAGATAGATAGATAGATATGAGATAGATGGAGGATGAGGCTCATTTCCTGCTGCGGTGCCCCAAATACTCAGCAGTGAGGGAGACTGACTTCAGGAGACTGTCTGATCTCTGCCCAGACTTCATCTCCATGGAGGAGGAAGAGAGACTCTCCATACTGCTGGGGGGAGAGGAGAATACAGCGGCCACAGCAGCACAATATATTACTGCCTGATATACCATGGACTCCTATACCCCCACCCTGCATATGTCCCCATCCCCCAACCCTACCCAATTATTTCCCACTTGCTTTGGCAATGCTAAAATGTATTTAGTCCTGCCAATAAAGCTTATTTGATTTGATAGAGAGATATGAGATAGATAGATAGATAGATATTATATAGATAGATAGATAGATAGATAGATAGATAGATAGATAGATGATAGATAGATAGATAGATAGATAGATAGATAGATAGATAGATATGAGAGATAGATAGATAGATAGAGATAGATAGATAGATAGATAGATAGATAGATAGATAGATAATAGAGCTATCTATCTCATTTCTATTATCTATCTATATATTATATATTATCCATTGCCTATCTATCTATCGATCTACAGTATCTATCTATTATCTATCTCATATATATTGCTCTCTCTATCTACAGTATCTATCTATTATTCATATCTATCTGTCATATCAGTCTATCTATTATCTACCTCTCATATTTATCAAGATGCGCAAATAGCCCCAGTTATTCCCCCTCTTCCTGCTCATTGTGATGCTGTTATTCTGCTGTCTGGAGTATATATTCCCCGCGGTCTCTCTGGCAGTCTCAGCAGCGCTCTCCTGCATGCCCTGTCCCTCGGTCCCCCTGCTGCGGTCAGGCACTGCCCTCTGCTGCTACATGCCTGACACAGTGACTGCTCACGGCCAGCCCTGCCTTGTACTGTTATATGGCTACAATAATGGCGCCTTGTTCTCTATGTTTAGAATCATTTTGACACATTTTAAGATTCTTATCTGTGGGACTTCAACCAATGGGACTTTTGCTGATCCCATTCATTTTAGTAGGGAATGACTGTGATCAGAATTGCAGCTAGGCTTTCCTTCAGCAGGGGCAGATAGCCGGTTCCTTGTCCTAGCCCTCTATCTAACTACCCTGGCCAGGGCAAAGTGTTCTTTTGGTGCCCCCCTCTGACACCCACCCCACCCACTGTACACATGTATCCCCTCTCCATAGATTATCTGCTCCGGCTCACCCTGATCGGACATTTTTAGGTCCAAACAAGTATTTTGTGTTCATTGTTTCTGGGTTTTATGTAAATGAAGTGTTACAGAGATTTGTGCTAATCCAAGATCTCTGCTTGCTGTGAATGGAGGTATTGCTTGCTTATATTAGAAGATGACATTTTTTTCTGATCATGCCTGTTTGACCCATGTGCAGGGTCCCTTACAAGACAGCACTGATAGGCCTGAGGTGCACATATCATTACAGAAGCAAAAATCACAATCCCTGCAAATGTGCATTAGATGTAACACAGACAGAAATGTTGAGTGTAAGATGCAAATTTTGGGTATTTTGCCATCCTTCTGCTTTAAGAAATATGATGTGCTACATGTGTGCTACGTGGTTCTTATACTGCTGGGAAACGCCATCTGGGGTCCAGGGGTACCACAAGTGAAGGTACTGCCCTAGGTGGGTGGAAGGACCTCTGTGCCCAGCTCCAGGACAGCAGTGAAATGGTGGGAAACGTCACCTTCAGTCTGCAACACCCTGGGGAAGTCATATATCTTGGGCAGATGGGATGGACATTGTAAATGGACTGTACTGGAAATAGTATGAAGTGCACTATTGATATTGTATTGCACTTAATGATACAATGCAGTGTGATCTAAATGTTTTGCATCAAAATGTGTGTGTTGGAAACAACAATGTAGTTATGTTGACATCTATGACCAGTTGCATTATTACTGTTGGACAATATGTGTAAGTGCAAAGACATGTGGGACATATGATTTATGGTCCTTAAGTATGTAGTTACAGTACATGGCACAGAGATGATAAATAGTAGTGCTCTTCAGACCACATGATTCTGTGGCATAACTAGAAATAACTGGGCCCCACAGAAAATGTATAAATGCCCCCCAGAAACTTCTTTGCAACCTCCTCCTTCAGTGCGAACGCCACTCCTGTGGCTTGTCTAGATCGCTCTCTCAGACGAGGCCCGGCAGCCACTCTGTAAATTTCCTACAGTGTCACTGTATTTAATGTTACATTATAATACTGTTGAGGGGTCCCTGACAATAAAATCTTCTAATAGAAGGAGCTATATATTATGATGTCATTTCCTTCTTTTTTTCTGTTACTCCTCCTTTCCTCTGTGTATAAAAGGGATGTGATAGGGGTGTATTGTATAGTCTGATGAAAGCACGTGTTGTGCTGAAACGCGTCACTATATGCTTATAATATGTGACTGAATAAACGCAACATTCATCATCATCGCGAGTGCCGGTCTTTTTTCCTTCTATTGCAAGTATTGGGACGTCTACCCACTGACTCGTGCACCGCGTCCATCCAGCAGTGCCGACCCTTCTCTACACAATAAAATCTTCTAGTCCTAACCCTGGATGGGCCCCTTCAAAGTTCTGGCCACAAAGCAGCCGCTTCCCTTGTTTCACCTATAACTACGCCCCCTGTCATGATCAGAAGCAGAGAGAAGACGGAAACGCATTTGTAAAGTTGTTGGTGGAAACAAGGCCAGCATTAATCCTGTGAGTAACTAGCTAGATAGTGGAGGTGATTGGTAATAGTAATAAATACAGATGTAGTAGAGTTAACATTCATGATTTATGAGACGTGTTATCTAAACTAAATGCGTTAAGCAAACACCTTCAATTGCTTTTCAATAGCTTTTATCTTAAGATACCACGATGAGTTAAGAAATTTGAGTTAAGAGCTTCAGTGCTAACCCTGCTACATCTATATACAATACCTCAAAGCATAGATAGGGCCACAAAGCAGCTGAACATTGCAGATGACTTAAGGATGGAGCTGAGAGTCAGAAATAAGCTGCCTAGTCTGGGCATCCTGGAAGCAGGACCCCTGATGAAGCATTACAGGTTATTAGCGCTTGTATATTTTTTGCGCTTATGTTGATTGATTAACCTTGCTCATTATATGATTAGGTATTTACCTGTCTGTCCATATGCTCTGATTTTGGGGAATTGTGAGTGGGAGGTTGCATATTCTACTAACCCCAGATACATCTGTATTAATTGTTTTATGTGTCTTTGGCTATACATGGTATAGATTTTTGATATTCAAATAAAGGTAATTTATTATTGTTATATATTTTTGGTGTGTGCGCGATTTATTTCCTACCATCTATTCTTGTGTGTTTGGTAACTCATATTAGGTATGGTAGTATAGCACCCATTTGTTTTGTCTATATTTTTCAGGGTTATGCACCCATTTGCAGTTTGTATATGCCTAGTCTGGGCATCCTGGAAGCAGCCAAGGCCTGAATAAAAGACATGCCTGTAACCAAGACCAGCCAGCCTGCAGCTGCTGAGCATTACTGTGTGATAGACTAGCACATAGAAAACCACGTATCACATGGCAGGGCATTCGATGACTAAGAGCAGTGTGTGCAGTGGTTGTAATGACAGAGATACAGCAACCTGGGAGTACCTGCTAGAGACTGAAGATTTTGTGGTCCTGCTCTACGTAGAGAGGAAGCTATGGTGGTAACTACAGATACAATCATATTTGTTCAGGAGACCATAGCCAGAATGTAGATGCCCAAGGAGCTGGATGCAATGCAAGTCAGAGGGAGAGGGAAAGTTGCCTGTTGTCCTTCGGAATTCTGCAAAAATGAAATAAAAATATATAAAATTATAAGTATGCTTTAACACATCATGACCTAAAGAACAACACATTATGACCTGAACAACACATGTTCAGGTCATACCTTATCATTGCAGAAAGATTTTGGAAATCCCTTGAACCCCTTCCCGCACAGTTTAATAGTACCATGCCATATGGTAAGCAGGCAGCCTCCGCACCACACTGTCTGTTGGCGTGGGCTCAGCAATTGTGTTTCAGCCTTTTGCAGTGGGTTCCCTAGCATACAACTGACACATTACTGCAAGGGCCAGGATCAGAGTGAACTCTGATCCCAGTCATTTACCCTTCATATGATGCAGGGAATACTGGCCATGGGGCAATGGGGCTTGCAGGGCACCAATGGTTTGCCATGATAGCCAGAGCCGGTTAATGGCCTCCAGACCTTCCATCCCAGGCCTGTCAAGTATGTGAGACTATTAGGCTAAGGCACAATCTAACTGTAAAGAAACAAGATATGGATCATGCATCTGTATATACTATGTATTGATCTAATAAGTGGGTCCATACTATAATTTGGTGCATGGCATTTGGCATATATTTTTCTCCACAGTCTACAGCTTAAAAAATTAAACTTTTATTCATTTACACAATGTGGATACCAATAAAACAATGTCAGAGTAGCTTTTTTTTGTTCTTTCCGCCTTGCAAAAACAGGAATAAAAGGTAATAAAAAAGTCGTAAAATACCCCAAAATGGGGCCAATCACAACTTCAAGTCAATCCCGCAAAAAGCAAGCCTCACACAGCTCTGTTGACGAGATAAATAAAGTATGTGGTTCTGTGCATGTAGCAACACAAAAAAAAAAAATTTTAACGGCCCATGTACAGCGTCGTTAACATGAGTTACAAAAAAGTTAGGATAGGCCATCAATATCTGATGGACGGAGCTGGTTACTGTATACAGAGCTGTGTATTTCCAGCACCTACCTAAGTAAAATAATAATAAGTATTATTTATTTTTTTATAATTTTCCTTGTCATAAAAAAAATAAAATCCTGAAGTATTTCACTTTTTACTCTGGCCAGGGAGCTTCCTAATAGGCCGATACTTCCTGTTCGGTAGAGATAATTTGTCTGCAGTCATCTCATTATTATTACAGGCAGAATTACAATGAAAGGCAGGCCTTTTTTTTCTGGCGGAACGCCCCGGAACGGCGTTCTGCCACCTATTTTCTGCCGACCCGCCCCCCTTTAGTTACTAGGCCCAGCCGGCCTGCTGCTTAGGCTGCTTACTTGCAGCCTCCGGCACCTCCGGCTCCCCACAGGCCTGCCCAGCTCCCGCCCACCACTGACAGCGGCGTAGAGAGTGAGAGAGCTGTCTGCGGCCCCAGACCCGGGACCCCCCGCCTCCGGCTAAACTGACAGGCCCGCCCAGCAGGCAGGGCGGCTGCTGGAGGCACGAGCAGGAGTCAGGAGGCAGAGCGGCACCAGGCAGGAAAATGGTACAAAAAGAAAAAAAAGGTAATTTTTCATTTATTTCATTTTTAAATTAAAAAAGAAAGATTGAATTGGCCAATTATGGGAACAGGAACAGGGAAGGAAGGGGCCAGGCTACGGTGCCCATGTGTGGACTAGGGCGGCTGCGGCCGCGGGCACTGGCAGCCTGGCTGTAACGACCGTCACTGGCAATGGCATGGTGGCACTAGGCAAGGCAGGCAGTGGCACTGGCACACTACTTGGGGCGGCGGGCCCCCCTTGTGCCACTGCCTGCCTTGCCTGCCAGTGCCCTAGTCCACACATGGCCTTTTGGTAAGTATTCAAATTTTTTTTCACATTTTATTGCATTGCTTTTTATTTGATTCCATACATTTACTTTTATAGCCCCCCCCCCCTCCAAATTTTACTTGCATCCCTGTTCTCTAAACTGGCGAATTTAGGGGGCGGTCCTAGGGGTGGGTAGGGGCGTGGCCAGGGGAGGGGGGGGTGAGTTCCACCACCTTTTCTCTGAGAAAAAAAGCCCTGATGAAAGGTAACAATTATATAATAGCCCTATAACACCTATCTACATAACAATAGATTCACTAATTACAATGGGTGATGTCACAGCTTATATACTCCCTCTATCTGTTCAGTGACCTCTACACAGGTCACAGAGCATGCCTACAACATTCTCCATAGAAGCCAATGAGTAGGGTTGAGCGAACCCGAACTGTAAAGTTCGGGTTCGCACCGAACTTTAGGATTTTTGGACCCCGGACCCGAACCCCGAACATTTCCGTAAAAGTTCGGGTTCGGTGTTCGGCGCTTTTTGAAAGGCTGCAGAGCAGCTAATCAACAAGCGGTTAACTGTCTGACCTTAGAAGCCATCACAGCCTACTAATGGCATGGCTGTGATTGGACAGAGCAGCATGTGACCCAGGCTCTATATAAGCTTGGGTCACGTAGCGCTGCACGTCACTCTGCTGTTACAAGTGTAGGGAGAGGATGCTGCTGGACTGGTGATTTCAGGGAGAGAATAGGAGAGAATCTAACTCAGCGATCTACAGACAAATAGTTGTGTGGGAGCAGGGCACTATCGTTTTACCCTGTCCTGAGCTCATTGACAAAAAGAAAAACGAACTTTTATCATTCTGTTAGTTAGGTGGGTGGCGGCGGCCATTTTATGCAAGCTCAGTGGACCTTCACTGCATCTGAGCTTTTGGGACGTTGCAAATCACTATTTTTTGGGCAAACTACAACATCTGGATTAGTCAGTGTGCAATTTAAGGTACAAATACAGCCATCATTTTCTGGGGTTTTAAAAACACACTTTTTTGCCAAAAAACTGTATTTTCCTGATCTGCAAGTGTTAGATTCAAGTTTAATATATACAGCTTTCATATTCTGTTACCAAAAAAACACTTTTTTGGCAATCTACAACATCTGGATTAGTCAGTGTGCAATTTAAGCTAGAAATACACCCATCATTTTCTGGGGTTTTAAAAACACACTTTTTTGACAAAAAACACTATTTTAAGGGCTTGCAGCATCAGCACATGTGAAATTGCAGGCTTAAATACTGCTGTCAAATTCAGTTGTTAAACAAACACTCGTTTGGCCCCAAAAAAAATTGTTGGCAGCCTTTGATGCAGATGTCATTGTGAGATACACCCTTAATACATTTGGGTTAGATTCAGAGATTTGAAATACCGCCATTTGGTGCACCAATATTTAATTCAGGCCTACACTGGTTCAGGCCCTGTGAGATACCCCCTCTACATACAGGGGTTTGATTCAGGGATTTGAAATAAAGCCATTTTGAGCAAAGAAATATTTAATTCAGGCCTACACTGGTTCAGGCCGTGTGAAATACCCCCTTTAGATACTGTCATTCTATTCTACTATTAATTAAACACCCATTTAGGGCAAGATCCTAAATTTGAAAAATATGAGGAGAGCGTCAAATAAGGGACGTGGCCCAGGTCGTGGTGCTGCTGGGGGGAGCTCCTGTTGCAGGGAGAGGACGTGGTCGATCTGTGCCAGCTACACGCACAAGTAAAACCCCTTCCTCAGGTGCGAGTAGGCGACAAAACCTGCAGCGGTATTTGGTCGGGCTTAATGCTGCTCTACGAATGGTAAATTCTGAACAAGTACAGGCGATAGTAGATTGGGTTGCTGACAGTAGATCCCGTTCCTTCACATTGTCTCCCACCCAGTCTCCTGCTGAAAGACCACAGTTGGCACCTGCAGCCGATGTCCATCAGTCTTTCACCTCACCCCCTTGCAAATCAGCCAAGCAGTCTGAGCCCCAAGTCATGCAGCAGTCTCTTCTGCTTTTTGATGACTCTGTTAGCAGGGTTTCCCAGGGCCATCCACCTAGCCCTGCCCCAGAAGTGGAAGAGATGCCCAACCACTTATCTTTCAAGATGAGTACATGGGAGGACCATCGCAGCACGTCTCGGATGATGACGAAACACAGGTGCCAACTGCTGGGGCTTTCGAAAGTGTGCAGACCGACAAGGAAGGCAGGGGTGAAGACTGGGTGGAAGATGATGTGGAGGACGATGAGGTCCTCGACCCTACATGGAATCAAGGTCATGCGAGTGACCTATGTAGTTCGAAGGAAGAGGCAGTGGTCGCACAGAGCCACCAGCACAGCAGAAGAGGGAGCGGGGTGCAAAAGCGGAGCGGCCGTCCTCTAGACAGTACGCCTGCTACTGCCCACCGCAGCAAGGGACCGAGCACACCAAAGCCAGCTCCAAGGAGTTCCCTGGCGTGGCAGTTCTTCAGACAATGTGCAATGGGGTTCGGGTTCGGGGTCAAGTTCGGGTCCTTTTTTCCAAAGTTCGGCCGAACATGTCGAACACAAACATCCAGGTGTCCGCTCAACTCTACCAATGAGTAATCTCAAGACTTTAGTACACTATGGTTCATGTGGATGCTGTGAAGCATATCTAAACTGCTGTTAACAGAGCTAAAGCAAGATCACAATCCCCATAATTTTGTACAGAAAACACAATAAAAATTCTACATTCAGGAAATACAAGCAAAAAAAAACAAAAAATCAAAAAGCGACACTACAATAAAGTTTATGAGGTGAGGATATGTCTATACATCAGGAGTCGGCATATTTGCAAGTCTCTGGGGTGCAATATATACAACTTTGTGGAGTCTTTATAAGACACAGTACAACTCTCTGCTCCCACTGGCATTTTATAGGTGGCTTCCTGTTTAATTAGTGAGAAGCATTAGGTCAAATATTGGGTAGATTTCACTAAACGCAGTGACATTATGTCACCTGGAATTGGCATGATGGTGAACGTAAAATTGCATACAACAATTAATAACAAAAACAAAAAAAACTGAGCATCCTCAAATTTCAATCCACAGTCGAGCATAGCTCATATGTGAGGTTCCTCCCGTTTCTTTATGATTATTAGCTGTCAAGGCAATTTGTCCAACCCAAGATAAAGCATATCCCTGTAAGAAATCAAATGATAATGCCCTGGGCCCCAGGGAACTAAGATCCATTGGCTGTCAAAAGGCTTATATAGGCAACTGTAATTCATCCATTTTTAAAAAAATTATTCCACTGAGATATCTCCTTCTCATTCTGGGTGACAACCAGCCAGCTATGCAACATGCTATCTGCTCTGCACTCTCTGCTGGTGTCCTTGTCAAAATAGAGACCTTCCATGAATATATTCTTCTGAAAAACGTCTACATTTGCTGTGCTGCAAATTTTCCATTTGACCTCAAAGATACAGCTTCTCTTCCTTACCATTTAGGAGTACTCTGTTTGGACTAGTTTTTGGAGGATGTCTGGTGGATCAATTATAGAGTCACTGACAATTTTTTAGCTTGGTCCTTTGTCCTATTCATCCTTATTCATCTTTCTGAAGATATATGATGGTGTAGAACTTGATTAATGCAACTAGAACCTGCCATACAGGTGGTTGGCATTGGAATTGACTTGATGCAGATGCTTGAAATGGTTTTTGGTGGCAACTTATAGAATGGACATGTGTTTAAAATCGCCAAAAATGTATGTTGTTGGTTACCAGGTGATCGAAATGCTTATGACATTTTTCTCAGCCTAAAAAGTATCTACTTACACTTTAAATTTTTCAAATTATCCATAAACGTTATAGTTTAAAAAAAAATCTGTATCACACGAAATTCTCTATGATCGAAAGACATGTTTCCTTGCTTACACATCTAGAATACAAAAACACATAATCAGAAGATTACATTGTCCATTTTTGGAATAAACATAATTACAGGTTTTCTTGATAACTTTTTAATTAGGGTCTTCTCTTGAGGTAGTCAATCTAACCTTCTGATCTATGTTTGCTAATTAGGGTCTTCTCTGATGGTAGTGAATCTAACCTGCGGCCTCTATTGCTCATGTCTACGATGATTTTTTCCATCTATAGAGGGTGCTCGACACTCTGTTACTCCACTCTTCAACTCTACATTCAACTTTCGAAAATTGATCGTCATGGTCTAATTTCATTCCGAATTCTCTCTTAGGACTTGGTCGTTTTATTTCATGATCTGCCAACATTCATCATCGGGTCTTATTATTCACTAATGCGGGCGTTGCTGGATGAAGCCGACGTCTTTGTCAAGCTCACCACAGTCTTTATTTTGACTCTACATCGGCATCCCTCTCTCAAAAACTCAAGGATATGGAATCCATTGCTATCATTAGCTTAATGGGCTCTATGGATGAGGGTGGAAACAGAGCGTGTATGGGCAACGTTTTCCATACTTTGTGGTAACCTGATCATGCTGTTTTGATTCTCTAAGGTTACCATACGAGCCGTATGTTCAGAGTTTGCATTGCAGATGCCCAATGATAGGGCACACATCCGTCTGATGTTCCTTATAAAACCAGCCACCGGCTCAGCTGCACTAACAATTGTTGATTTAGTGAAACCTTAAACTTTCTTATGACTATATTGAAGGAGAAATCTTCTGTAGGGATCCAGACTTCTTGTGTATTAAATGGATATTAGACAAAATGTCTTGTGGAAACAGCAAGCGTGTTAGATCTGGAACGTATGTGGAGTTTGATCAATGCCACCATTGAAAGAGAACTGACATGTAACCCTTGACTGGTGCTGCTGCAGATGACGGCTCTACGTAAAACACTGGTTATATAATGAAATACCAATGGTACTGCTGTGTGATAGAACTACTGTGCAGAAAGAAGCCGACACATTAAAGAGCCACTCCAGTCACTACTAATATTAACATCAATCCTTCACCAAACGTTCCTACGTTAAATGGTAAAGACATTTCATATATTTTTCGTATACCCCCATCAGGCCTCAGCATGGGCTGTAGATTTCCAATTCTTTTCCTTGTGAGTTGCATGGTCTGGTGCTCATTGCCGCCCCCTGTTGAGGAAGGGGAATTCATAGCAATCTGAAGATCTTGAAGATCTTAAATTCATTTTCATAATAAAGATGGAAAAGATGAGTCCTCTCACTGGCCATTTGTGTCTAAGGCTCTGTGCAAATCCTCCATTCCTCCACTGCAAATTCCCAAAAATGTAAAAGAAAAAATAGGGCTACATGCAGATGCTGCTGGTATACATCATATGTGCACCATTATAAAAGGAAACTACTATAACAGATATTGGACCTTGGTCATAACTGAAAAAGGCAATGGTATTCTGGTTGACTTAGAAAAAATGCTGCAAAGTAAGAATTCTTTAAAAGAAAAAAAAGTTTATTTTTATCAATTAACAAAATACAAAGTGAATGAAGAAAAGACCTCCCTTTGCCTTCAAAACAACATCAGTTCTTCTAGGTACACTTGTTCAGTGTTTGAAGGAACTCAGCAGGGAGGTTGTTCCAAACATCTTGGAGAACTAACCACAGATCTTCTGTGGATATAGGCTTGCTCAAATCCTTTTGTCTCTTCCTGTAATCAGAGACATACTGGATGATGAGAACAGGGCTCTTTGGGGGCCATACCATCATACCATCACTTCCAGGGCTCCTTGTTCTTCTTTACACTGAAGTTCTAAAAGGGGCATTCCAATCTCAGACATTGACGGCATATCGCTAGGAATCACTGGATGTCAGATAGGTGCGGGTCCCATGTCCAACTATATGGATGTTCTGAAATTAGCTTAGCTTGCTCGCTCGGCTATTTTCGGAACTCCCTTAACACATACACAGTGTACTCGCCTTCACTCTGGGGCTTTCGGGCCCCTTTCTAGAGATAGATGCAGGTCCTAGATGTGTTTGTCAGGCATAAGATATTTAGCAACCAATCTGTTTTGGATTGATCCAGACTTCAACTCATGTTTTGGAGCAAAGGAGCAGGAATAAGGCTTGTTGGTCCTCTAAAAACCTCTCCTGCCATATTAATCAGGGGATGTTTAACGTGTGTTATTTTGGCTTCAGTAATTAGAAGTAAGTCTACAGAAGAGAAATAATGTGTTTGTTCTTCTATTAAATGTTTTAGCTACTGTTTTCTTTTTTCTCTGGGGGTGGCCATATTGGAGACACACACTTCCTTCCTGTGTTGGCCATATATAAAGTACAGCTGGATGTGTGAGCTCTGTGGCAGCTTCAGTGACTCAGATGGACAGAGACAAGTCATAGATTGCTACAGTCTCTAAGAAGTGATGGAGTCAGGGGTTGACTGGCCATAGGTCCTACAGGAAAATTTCCTGGTGGACCGATGCCCAGAGGGCCGACAAGCCCTCTTCACCGCTGCTGGCCAGGTACATAGTGCAATATAACAAAACAATAACAAATACAGGTGCACTCTGCAGTCTCACTAAACCCTCAAACTGATTTTAAAATTGAGAGATTAGTCAACATGTCCTACGGTGTAGAACATGTCTAAGCCCGGGCACCACGTCAAGGTTTCTCAAGTAGCCCGAGACCTAACACTCTCCTACCTGAGCCGTATGGGCGATACCAAGAGCCAGTGGGCAAATTACAGGAGCATGAGGCCGACTCACAAACAGCTCACCAGTTACCTCCAGCATGTAACCATGCTTGCAATGGGAGGAGGGAGGAGTCTGTGAGTCCCACTCAAGACTGGCTGATATGGCCCAGGCCTCACAGGTGCACCTAAATGTGGCCTGTAGATGGAAAACAGGCACATTTAAATTGGAGTTTATACACCTCCAGGAATCTATATATACAAACTAAAAAGACAGGGTGGCATTAGCAGGAGGTGCTCAAACCCACATGCAGTCGTGCATATATACAGGGGAGCAAATCCTGCACTTGTGGCCCGTTGCTAATGGCGATCCCCAGCAAAATGCATACAGTGGAGGATGCCCGCGGCGAACCACAAGTACCACAATAGACATCTCACACAAGGTAACAGGTGCGTATGTCAATCAATATAACAATATAACAAAACAATAACAAATGTCTTCTTAGTTTGTATATATAGATTCCTGGAGGTGTATAAACTCCAATTCAAATGTGCCTGTTTTCCATCTACAGGCCACATTTAGGTGCACCTGTGAGGCCTGGGCCATATCAGCCAGTCTTGAGTGGGACTCACAGACTCCTCCCTCCTCCCATTGCAAGCATGGTTACATGCTGGAAGTAACTGGTGAGCTGTTTGTGAGTCGGCCTCATGCTCCTGTAATTTGCCCACTGGCTCTTGGTATCGCCCATACGGCTCAGGTAGGAGAGTGTTAGGTCTCGGGCTACTTGAGAAACCTTGACGTGGTGCCCGGGCTTAGACATGTTCTACACCGTAGGACATGTTGACTAATCTCTCAATTTTAAAATCAGTTTGATGGTTTAGTGAGACTGCAGAGTGCACCTGTATTTGTTATTGTTTTGTTATATTGATTGACATACACACTTGTTACCTTGTGTGAGATGTCTATTGTGGTACTTGTGGTTCGCCGCGGGCATCCTCCACTGTATGCATTTTGCTGGGGATCGCCATTAGCAACGGGCCACAAGTGCAGGATTTGCTCCCCTGTATATATGCACGACTGCATGTGGGTTTGAGCACCTCCTGCTAATGCCACCCTGTCTTCCCAGGTACATAGTGATCTGATGCTCTCAGGTACTTATGCACCTGGCCAAAAGCCATAGGAGCCCTCCTGAATTCAACTGTATCACCGTTTACAATATGGTAATAGGACAGTATTTTATGCTGCACTGTGGTATTTGGTTTTGCTGGGGCCGTATTTTATGCTGCACTTTGGTGTTGCTGGCCCCACCTATTTCTGTTGTCCTTGCCTAATTGTGGCTTGTGCTGGGCCTGCCTTCTTGTGTATTGTTACTGTCCTGATATTGTTAGTATCCTGATATTAAGACTTGGACAGGACGAATAGAGTTGTTCATCCTGTCCAAGTCCTTATGGCAAAGATGATACAGGAAATGTAAGCCAATTGTGTAAGCCTCTGTGGCCAATTTGAAAATTATAATAGTTCAAGATTTATAGAGCGAGTAACATAAAAATTTAAAAAGCATCACCAGAAACTTACAGAAAAGTCACCTGCCCTTTCTGTAGTCATTAAGCCGAATTTCCATGACAGATACTGAATTCTAAAGAACAAGGATACGTGTCTCAGAATTGTGATGTAATGTCCTTGTGTTTATTATTTAGTTTTTATTACGTCCCTTTATTTATTCATGAGACTCTTGTCTGCTCTGTTCCTTGATGTTACAAAAACTCCGCCATGAGACACAGAGACATTGAGTGCCCATAGAGTGTTGCAATAGGGTAATAACTGTGGGAAATGGAACAACATAAGCAAGAGAAGAAATAAGTGTACATAAAGCCAAAAACAACTCAGAAACGATGCTCCAGATAAGACAATAAAACAGACACGACTGTATGCACAGGCTAGCCCTAAGGCTGCACAGAGACGTTCCTTTTGACAGATTCAAAATGGAAATCTGCTCAGTTTGATCTGGGTTTCCTTGAGCCCACCAGAGAAGATGATTCTGAGGGCCAACCTCCTTCTATACAGAACATGCACACGTCCACTTTTAAATACATTGTAATTATTATCACTGAGCACCCAGGGCATATCATTAATAATATGTCATAGATTATTTGTGAATCGTCCCATAAGAAATAGACCCTAGTGGTAAGTGATTGTCTCCACAGTCACCTCGAAATGGGACTGTTTGTGTTTTCTGCTGGACCCTTGGGGAACATTATCGTGTGCCCACAGTAGGGTACTCAAACCCTGAACCTGCCTATTGCCTTGTGTTGTCTAACCATTGTGGCAGCATGACTGCAAGGAAATATTATGGTCATAGTCCGGAACCACAGCCTGTAAACTCAGAAACTACTACCAGTCTTCCTTAAACAATCCGACTAAACGAAAGCTACAGCTATGGTCAGATGGACTTGGCTGCTAGGGACATAGATTATGTCTGTGGAGTAAGGTAGCGTAAAACTGGTGCGAGCTTGCAAGAAGCAGACCTACCAGAATGATTGGGGTGCAAAGAGCAGTAGACAAGCAAGGCCAAGACCAGGAGAGACAAATAGAGCCAAAACAACAGATGAGAGGTTAATCCAGAAAACAACCAAAGATCAATGCAAATGGGGTTATCAAGCATGTCTAAAGTTCAAGTACAAAGCATAGATGAGAAAAAATACCCAAGACACCATGCATAATCACAGATGTTATAAGTCACTGAATAGCAGAGTTAAATCCCATGCCTAGATCTAGGATTGGACACTGAGCCAGGAACCTGACTAGCATCCAGCCACACTGATAGGTTGACCAGCCAAGACTTGATTGTTTGACATGACAATCCTCCCAACATAGCCACGGACAGTGTCTTGGTTTGGTATACTCCTGACAATGATATTGCTGCATGATGCAGTGATTTTAAGGTATTCATATGCCTTCAATAGCTGTTGGCTGAATGTTAGTTTGCACCGGAGTGAGGTACACCTAATTTATTTAGATGTCTCTTAATAAATTAATCGCATCTCTGGCAGTCCGTGTGCCAAAAACTGAAGTTTACTCCAGCTAGGGGCTGCAGTAGACTTCAGCTATAACTTCCACCAGTTTCTGGCAAGCTGTCACGGGGTAGCGTCACGGGTATATAGATAGAGTAGAGGTGCAACCTTTGAGTTGCCACCCAGTCCCCTGTCCCTGCCTACTTGCACCACCCGCCCTAAGTGACGGGGCGCAACTGGGCGAAAATCCCTGACCTGAGTAAGTGCAAGCAGAGAGATAGAGACAGCAGGGAAGCGGACAGCCAATGAGAGGTAGCACTCGAGCGGACAGAGGGGTGGAACAAGCAAGGTACCACCAAAAACGGAAGGGCGAGGCGGGTCAACTAGCCAGGGTCAGTCCAGGAGGTCACGTAAGTATGAGGGAGGAAACAGAGACAGATCCGAGAGCGGGCCGAGGTCAAAATCCGGGAGGTCACGTCAGTACAAGAGAAGAGGCAAAGACAAAATTCAAAAGCAAGCTGAGGTCAAAATCTGAGAGGTAGCGTCGAGGTTCAGGGAGCAGGCAGAACCGGTGTCAGGAAGCAGATCAAGGGTCAAATCCAAAGGTAAGCTAAAAAACAATAATAATACACAGCCTAAGGGACCAAAATCACAGGCAACCTGTAGCCAGCAGGTTGCCTGTATTTATAGTGGGGAGTGAGGGTCATGTGACGTGGCCCTCACTCCCCACTGCTCAAGGCAGACCTAGGAGCAGGGAGCCTCCCAGCTAGCAAAGCCGCCCTGGGAACAAGGCAGAACACAGATCCTCACTCCCGAAGCTAAGCAGCAGGTCTGCGGCTGATGGGAGACCGAGTGCGCCTTTCCCGGCCCCGTTACACAAGCTTTGCAAAAGTTGCAAATTATGGCACAAATATGGTATGTACTAGAGATGAGCAAACCTTTGAAGATTCGGTTTATTACTCCGGCTGTTAGGAAGTTCAGGCTACGCCTATGCTCTTCACCAGGTTCTTCACTAATCGAGAAAGAAAATGAGAGAGAGCCAAGGAGCCAAGACTAGTGTCGCCTGGCATACAATACTCATACATATTGTTTGGTCTCTCTAATGATAAAGAGCACCCCAAAGAGTCGGGCCCCTGCCAATCGGATATTAATGACCTATCTGGAGAATAGGTCATTAATATAGCAAAAGCGGACATGCCCTTCAATTCTAACAAGCCCAAATATTTTACAATTTGTTTCAGACAAATAATGAGACATCCGCATGTAAAAAGCATTTACAGTATATAATCCAGCTTCCTTTCCAAAAGGATTTAAAAAAGCTGAGTGTTTCACAACTACATCATATTATCTCAGCCCTAACATGCTTATATAGCAAAACTAGGAAAATAGCTAAGCCAGGCTCACATCTGCAACTAGTTCTTTCAGGGCTAGCTCTTTTCTTGCACGTATATTATTGAAGAAACACAGAGTACCATATATATCTCTCTCTGGCAATAGCTTATCTCCTGGGAGAAAACAAGATTTGGCATTGAAGTTTCATACACCTGATCCTTCTTCTCCCCTATATATTCTGTTGGGGGGAGATCTAGGAGCACTACATACACATTTGATTGCCGACGCCAATTGACCAGCAATAGCCTTATGTTTATGGGGACCTTTAGATATGACCCACAGTGGGCTATGTTGTCCCTATATGATCAAATTTTATCCCATGGTATGGCACATATTATCATGTCCTTTGGTCTAATGCTGCCATAAATGGAACGACACAACAGGACTGTGTGTATATGCTGAGATTTTATGGTATCATCAAAGGAAACAGAATTTACAAGAATAGGAAATTACACTTTGGAACAATTTGGCAGCATTAATGCCTTATAATGCTCAGGGGCGCAACTACCACAATAGCAGCCATAGCCGCTCCGGGCGTAACTACCTCTATAGCAGCCATAGCCGCTCTGGGCGTAACTACCTCTATAGCAGCCATAGCAGCTCTGGGCATAACTACCACTATAGCAGCCATAGCAGCTCCGGGCGTAACTACTACTATAGCAGCCATAGCAGCTCCGGGCGTAACTACCTCTATAGCAACCATAGTGGCTCCGGGCATAACTACCACTATAGCAGCCATAGTGGCTCCGGGCTATGAATAATAACTTATTAGTGTGCACCATAATTAATAATGCCCCCCATTAGAGACCCCTTAGTAAGATTGATGCCCCCATTAGTGCCCCCCAGTAAGAATAAAGCCCCCGTTAGTGCCCGCAGTAAGAATGATGCTCCCATTAGTGCCCCCCAGTACGAATAAAGCCACCATTAGTGCCCGCAGTAAGAATGATGCTCCCATTAGTGCCCCCCAGTAAGAATAAAGCCCCCATTAGTGCCCCCTTCTCTTCTCTGCTTCTGCAAAAAAGAAAAAGCACTCACCTCCTCCATTTGTTCGCACAGCGGTGAACGCTCACTGCTCCCTGGACCTGAGCTCCAGCGTGATGACGTCTCGCAGATCCTGTCCTCCAGTGAGCAGTAAGTGTTCCCCGCAGCGCGAACAAATGGAGGAGGTGAGTTATTATTATTCTTTATTAACACTAGTGGGGGGGGGGGGTAAAGGCTGTAGTAATGGAAGTGCTCATTAGTAACAGTCCTTGTAGAAAAATACCAGCAATTAATATTGCCAGTAGGAAAAAAATGACTGGCACCGGCAGGGCCACTAAAATACCGGCCAGGAGGCAACCCTACACAGAGATACATATGTGACATATATAGTCTAAAATGGCCCTTAGTAAGATGCTGTTGCAGCTTTGTTAAGAGGACTCTGGAACTGTCACTGTTATGGGGACGCTGCATAGCTCCTTGGGGGCAGGGAATATGTTATTTTTGCTACACTTCAGTATATGTTGGTGCTGTGGTTCATGTCATATCAATGATAACATTTGTCCAGCACCACACCCTAGAATACATATAAACAATGACTTTTCCATGCTCAGGGTTTGGCCACAAAAGATGATACATATAATATAAGTTTACATTAGCATCCAGTGCCGCCTGGCACATCCACGGGGATAAGTAAGAATCCGCCAACGCCCTGTGCTTTACATGCCACTCTGTGGTGTGATGTCTCCGCCGGATGATGACAGACGTTTTACCACAATTTTGACTATTTGCATTCTCAGAAAGCTGCACACATCAAAAGGCTTTGTGGGTGCGGAAGAGAGAGGGTGGGATGCATTGTTTTTCTTGGGCTCGAAAAAACAAAGAGTAGCAGCATCTCAAGGGGTTGTGTGGTGGGCCATCAATATCAGGGCACTGCAACCCCTTTAAAGATGCAGCCCCGATACGGCAGAAAATCTGTGTTTTTTAGAAGAGGCCCTGTCGTTTACATGGCAGGGGCAACCAAACAGTTGGAGCATCAGAAATTATGGGGGGTTCCTGCTTGACACAAAAAGTTGGATGAAAAAAATGACTGTGCATCTGGTTCATTTGCAGAAGGTCTAAGGGGAAGAGTGCCATTGCCAGCTGTGAAGTGGGGCACTACTAAGCGCATAATGAGCCTTAGCGAGCTGATGGGGTAGAGATTAGTAGCGCAACACGTCAGATTTAGTAGGGGCCCCATACACAACTGCGCAGGGGGGTAATTATATAAGGGGTTATAATGCTTGGAGATATCTTACATAGCTTGTCCCAGCTGGTCCCTAGAGATGAGCAAATCAATTCTAAACTAATTGAATTCTTTAGAATTTCCCAAAAATTTGGCAAAGTTTTTAAGATTCAGTTTGTGCAAATTGCCCAAAATAGCATCTTCAATTTTACATATCAGTACAGTAGTGGGCACAGCAGGGCAAGGACTATGAAGACAGAGGATCACATTACTGCAAGCTGGCCCATAACGACTTGCAGTCAGCCTCAACCACCAGTGACAGTTTGGACATGTGTCATAGGCACTATATGAGGTCCCAACGTGGCAGGACGTGGCAGGACATCTTGGGAACAGACAAAACAAAGAGAGACAATTATGGGTAGACACACAATACAGATCTAAATAATTGCCATAGAGAGATGTTTTAGCTAAGGGCAGGGACAATGGTTAAGATAGTGAGTGTACTGCGTGTTACTTTAGCTGCAGCCAGCCTCTCTGTTTGCATTGACTCTGAAAAACTTTGTTTCGATCAATATTTAAAGCTACAGTGCTCATTGTTTTCTTATGTGCAGCAGACAGCTAGCGGCCCAATTTACATTTGTGCCTTACTTCTCTGCCTTCCTGAAGACTTAACTTTTTTCATTTTTCTGTTCACACAGACATATGAGGGCTTGTCTTTTGTAGGACAAGTTGTCTTTCTAATATTGCATTGGATGTAGCGGGAAGCTGGTAAAAAATCCAAATGGGGTGGAATTGAAAAAAAACAACAATTCTGACTTTTTTTATTTGAAGTCTGATATCACTGTAATCATATTGACTTGAAGAATAAGCACATCATGTCATTTTTAGCGCACAGTGAAAGCCGTAAATGTCAAAACCCCAAAAACCTTGGTGGAATTATTATTATTTTTTTTCACCCCACAAAGAATTTATTTTATGTTTTCCAATACAAGACATGATAAATTAAAAGGTGGCATTAAAAATACAACTTGTCCCGCAAAAAATAAGCCCTCAGGTGGCTATGTGAACGAAAAAAAAAAAATAAGATTGCTCTTAGAATATGTGGAGAGAAAAAAAAGAAAATGCAGAAACAAAAACAAACAGGTCCAGAAGAGGTTAATATGGGCAAAGCGGGAACCATAGGAATATCGCTGAATCCTCTACCAGCGAACAAAAGGCTGCCCCAATCTTAGCGCAGGGGAGCTGTTTGGGCTGAGATGCTGTGATCATAATTGACCGTGACATCTCAGGGGTTAAATGTCTATGATCAGCACTATCGCCAATCACAGACATTAGTTCGATGTGTCTGATGTGTAAAACAGCAGGCATCCGGCGCCTATGGCGCACACTAAGACTCTGAGGTCTGGCAGGCATTAAACTATAATAGTTGCACTGGACATTGTCCAATTGCAATGTTTTAAAAAAAATAATGTTGAAAAGTTTCTTCAATTAAGTTTAGAAAACCCAACCGAACGTATTTTGCAGCATCACAGTGGCGTATATGTATTTTTGCTGCAGGACTCAGTCCAGTTACACATCTTTTAAAGCAGTTGCAAAGTTTTTTCAATTAATAATGTGTACCAAACCAGACCAGATGTATTTTGCAGGCTCACAGTCAGTGTATATTTTTGATGCAGACTCTATCCAATGGCACATTTTATTTTTTAAAGGGGTTGTCTCACTTCAGCAAATGGCATTCACAAAGCTAACACAAGGCACTTACTAATGTATTGTGATTGTCCATATTGCCTCCTTTGCTGGCTTTCACACTATAGGAAAAAGTGCTGTCCACTCTGGTGGCCATGACCGCGAAAGGGTGGTCGTATCCATGGAAACTAGCTGCGTATAGTGTGATGGAAAAATGAATCAGGTCAGCAAAAGAGGCAAAATGGACAATCACAATACATTGTGTACATGATAAATGTCATTTGATGAAGTGAAATGTAATCACAGACTAGTGAACCTGACATGTAGATGTCACTCACTGTCATTGTAACATTTTAAAAGATTTTTGCAAATATAATTACAAAAATTCTATCTATCCCAGACTGGTGTACCTGTCCTGACGTATAGGCAGTGTCGGACTGGGGTGCCTAGGGCCCAACAGTAAAATTTATTTTGGGGGCCCACTGTACGGATACATTCACATATTACCTGCTCACACAACAGCAAGATGCTACCAGATGATTGAATATGGGGGTCCCTGCAGTGACATTGAGAAGGTAGGTCCTAGGGAGAAGAGGACACTGGCAGCTTTCCTCTATACCTAGAAGTCATCTCCGCTCTGATCGTGTCTATAATAATAAGCTGGGGTGTTTCTTTAATAATCTATCAAGTTTTTTATATGAACACAGGCTGGTTGAGGTGCTGTACACTGAATATATGTATGTAGTGCAGTAAGTCTACTGTGTTATGTGCCACTTGTGCAGGGGGTGGGAGACTAGGGGCCCACCATGCTCAGGGGCCCACCGGGGGATTCCCCTGTATACCGGTGGGCCAGTCCGAGCCTGCGTGTAGGTGTGTGTCATATTGTAGTGGACTCTGTCCAGTAAATGACAGAATAGTAATGGATGGGGTAATGGAAAAATAAAGACCCATGCTGCGTCTGCAGCAAGTGAGAATTCAGATGGCTGTAGTGCAAGCAGCAGCAGCCAACACAGTTTGATAGACATGACGGAACAGTTTTTCAAGTGCCACACCAACCTTACACACATAATCAAATGGATACGAACTACCTGAACAACCAGGTTCACTCGTACCTGGAATGTGCCCTTTCTCCATCAATTCTGCGTTATTTATCACCAGCTCAATGAGGCCACTGCTGCAGTCTTCCTATCCATCATGTTCCATACTGTATTGCTGCAGCTACTACTACCCCTACTGCCACTACTACTACTATGCCTACACAGCTGTACATCTATGGTCCATCAGGTTCTACACAGTGCTGCTACTGCTGCCGCTACTTCTGTGCCTAGAAAACAGCTGTACATCTATGGTCCATCAGGTTCTACACAGTGCTGCTACTGCTACTTCTGTGCCTAGAAAACAGCTGTACATCTATGGTCCATCAGGTTCTACACAGTGCTGCTACTGCTGCCGCTACTTCTGTGCCTAGAAAACAGCTGTACATCTATGGTCCATCAGGTTCTACACAGTGCTGCTACTGCTACTTCTGTGCCTAGAAAACAGCTGTACATCTATGGTCCATCAGGTTCTACACAGTGCTGCTACTACTACTTCTGTGCCTAGAAAACAGCTGTACATCTATGGTCCATCAGGTTCTACACAGTGCTGCTACTGCTGCCGCTACTTCTGTGCCTAGAAAACAGCTGTACATCTATGGTCCATCAGGTTCTACACAGTGCTGCTACTGCTGCCGCTACTTCTGTGCCTAGAAAACAGCCTTACATCTATGGTCCATCAGGTTCTACACAGTGCTGCTACTGCTACTTCTGTGCCTAGAAAACAGCTGTACATCTATGGTCCATCAGGTTCTACACAGTGCTGCTACTGCTACTTCTGTGCCTAGAAAACAGCTGTACATCTATGGTCCATCAGGTTCTACACAGTGCTGCTACTGCTGCCGCTACTTCTGTGCCTAGAAAACAGCTGTACATCTATGGTCCATCAGGTTCTACACAGTGCTGCTACTGCTGCCGCTACTTCTGTGCCTAGAAAACAGCTGTACATCTATGGTCCATCAGGTTCTACACAGTGCTGCTACTGCTACTTCTGTGCCTAGAAAACAGCTGTACATCTATGGTCCATCAGGTTCTACACAGTGCTGCTACTGCTGCCGCTACTTCTATGCCTAGAAAACAGCTGTACATCTATGGTCCATCAGGTTCTACACAGTGCTGCTACTGCTACTTCTGTGCCTAGAAAACAGCTGTACATCTATGGTCCATCAGGTTCTACACAGTGCTGCTACTGCTGCCGCTACTTCTACCCCTACACAGCCACACATCTCCTGCCCTGACTGTCAGGTTCCACACTGTACTCCTGATCCTGAAAAAGGGATCATTTTTTGACTGCTTGATCAGAACAAGAACTTCATTGTTTGAAACGTGTAAGCAGATCTTTATATGTTGCAAGCTTTTTAAATGTTTTTTAAAGCTGAAGATCTTATGGACAGAAGGGCGGAACTTCTACAGTTTCTACTGTTTTTGCATGGATTTGCCAGCATTGTGGTGAATGCAGATGGCACACGGGACGAAAGTTGGAGGAGTGTGAGTTAGGTGTATGTTGTTTTATTTGCCATGTGCATATAAACACGGCAACATCTACCCCCATTAAATGGGTTGTCCAGCCTTTTCTAAATCCTCAGTATAAGCCATCACTAGGTGATTGGCGGGGGTATGACACCCTGTACCCCTGACAATTAGCTGTTCGGGTGTAACTCTGTCGCTAGAACTACACAGTACCGTTGACATTGTAGTAGACAGCACCCACTGACTTCAATTCTGTACCATCAACCATTGCCACAATGGGTTTAATATGTGATATTGTGCTGATTTTACCAAAGGTGGCCATAGACCTTCACCAGCTGTAGTACAAATGCTTGTTCGATCGTAGACCTTCCCTCCCAACTCCTTCATACATGTACAGAGGAGAAAGACGCTGCCTCATCATGTGAATATAGCTAAACATGGCAAAATCAAGATAAACCAAATGCATGTCATGGTCAGAGAAGAGTCAATCATCATTGGATGTCATCCACGGTCCACCACCAATGTAATAAATGATGATACAGACATGATGGAAATTTACCATAGGCTGAAGCATTCGATCTGACTGAACGCTGGAACTAATACTCTTTTGTAGTAAATACTCTTATATGGGGGCACTGGTTCGGGGCGAGGGCGAGTATAATTATGGAAAAACATGGAATTAGGAAGGATAATCATAATAAATAGGAGAAGTCGATGACCAGCTGTGTTATTCTACAAAACCCATTCACTATTCATGGGTAAATGTGTTAAATCCCTCTGTAGCGGATAACATAGGAAATGCAGACGTGTCCTGTCTGGAATGAAATCTCCAATGTATCAATGTTTAGAGAATATTCCACCTAGAATACAATCCACCTTCATTAAAGGGCAAATGTCATTCTCAGAACGGCATGTATTACACTTTCTATGGAAGAAGTCAGCAACCTCTGCAGCTGCTGATGGACTACAAGTGACAGCAGGGGCACTGAACAAGGTTACAATAGATAGATAGATATGAGATAGATAGATAGATAGATAGATAGATAGATAGATATGAGATAGATAGATAGATAGAGGGATATGAGATAGATAGATAGATATGAGATAGATAGATAGATATGAGATAGATAGATAGATAGAGAGATATGAGATAGATGGTAGATAGATATGCGACTAGATCCTATATAGCTAGCTAGCTCGCTCTGCGCTCGCTCGCTCGATCGCTCGCTCGCACTCGCGCTCGCTCGTCGCTCGATCGTCTCTCTCGCTAGCTCTCGCTCTCTCTGCTCTGCGATCGCTCGCTCGCTCGCTCGCTCGCTCTGAGCTCGCTCTGCGCTCGCTCGCTCGATCGCTCTCGCTCGCTCTCCTCTGGCTCTGCGCTCCTCCGCTCCTCTCGCTCGCTCGCTCGCTCGCTCGCTCGCTGCTCGTCTCCTCGCTCGCTTGCTCGCTCGCTCGCTCGGCGCTCGCCTCCTCGCCTCGCTCGCTCCTTCGCGCTCGCTCTCCTCGCTGGCTCTGCTCGCTCGCTCGCGCTCGCTCGGCTCGCTCGCTCGCTCGCTCGCTCGCTCGCTCGGCGCTCGCTCGCGCTCGCTCGCTCGCTCTCTCGCTCGCTGCTGCTCGCTCGCTCTCCTCGCTGGCATCTCGTCGCTCGCTCGCTGCTCGCTCGCTAGATAGATAGATAGATAGATAGATAGATAGATAGGAGATAGATAGATAGATAGATAGATAGATAGATATAATAGATGGATATGAGATAGATAGATAGATATAATAGATGGATGGATAGATGCATATTCCATCAAAATATTGATCTGAAGAACAAATAAGCAGATTATTGGTTCTATCTGCTCAGTATTCTGGTTCTAGTGTTCAGGAAATTCCAAATGATCATGTAGTTCTGTGTTGCAAACATGATATTATCAGAATATTTATGGCAGATTGAAGAATATCAATCTACTGTATCTCTGTCATCTATCTATCTTTTATCTACTAATTTCAGTATCTAATGTAATCTAATCATCATCTATCTTCTATCTATGTCTTTATCTATCTAGTATCTATCTTGTCTATCTTTTATCTAGCTATAAACAAAATTTCTGTAGAAAATATAGAAAATATAACATTATATAATAATTTCAGTCATGAAGGAATTCACACAGTTGCTTTTATATTTAAAATCCACACAGCAGATTTTATCAAAAAGAAATTTATTGGAAATAAAATTCAAACATCCACTTATAATAATAACAATAATAATAATAATCAGGTGCAGAGCAACAAAGTATCATTTACAGACGCCAAAAAATAATATTAAAGAAAAAAAAATCCCGTTCATATGATAGTAAACGTTTCCACAGACGCAAAGCCATGAAAAATACAACATAAAACATGTGCAGGTAAAGCAAATATAACTCGTCGAATGGAACAGAAGCTTCTATGTACAAGACAATGCAAGTTTTCTGGTTTCAGAAAATTTGGGGACAATATAACATTGAATGTTGCCGTAGTAGCTAATTAAATGTTGATTTTAAAAAAAGTTTATGCTAAAAATTTCCATCATCATATTTTTGGCTGATATGTGTTATCTTATAAAAGTACAAAAAATAAAAAACACAGACCTTTGTAAACATGAAATATCCATATATTTCAAACTTCAGCATAGATAACATTTGTACTAGCTGTACCGTGCACTAGATAAAACACAACGTGAAAAACAGGCATCGGGTGACTGTTCGGTGCAGGAGTTTCCTGGGTTTTACCAACCTTTTTGGAATGTAAAATTGACACCATTAACAAGTGTCTGAGTATTCTTGGCTTCCTGAGAACAGACACAATACAATTATTACTACAACCAGACATTGTGTTTCGGTATTCAAGATGATAAGGATGAGATTTTGACAAAAAAGTATAAGGATAGATATGAAACCTAAAAAAAGAGATTCTTAAAGGAACATCCGACTGAGACTGATATTCGGCGTTATGCTAAGGCAGGTTCTCAGGGGCAGAGCATGGTAGAAGGTTTCTCTCTTTGGTGTGCTTTGATTCCCATCCCCTTGGGCCCTGATGCCAGATTGTTGGCTTTAAAAAGGTTCTCCACTTTGGACAATCCCTACTTGATAAAAGGGTCCTTTGATAATAAGCTGATCATGTGGTCCTGCAAACTCTTCAAACTCAAAGCGATCAGCTGTAATCTGATGACCTCACAGTAAATGATCAATGTCCCTGCAGCGCGACTACAGGAGAAGTTACGCATTACACAGTGCCCAGACAAGTCAATGTGTAATGCATGACAGAATAGGTCCTCCAGAGTAAGAGATGCTCTTTTTAGGGATCCTGAACAGAGGAACCCCCTCTAGAATTCCCTAATAGGGTGTATGAAAATTTTCTTTAAGGAGAAAGCATCATGACATCAATGCATACAAACAAGAACCATCTCAACTGGTAATAAACATTGGACGGGTCAATGACTATGGTGGTTGTCAGTCTCTGGTGCCACCAGTGGGAAGGTATCTGTCCTATAAGTCAATGGTCGACCTTCAAAAGAGGCCTTGAGGCATAACTCAGGATCATAGCCAGGAGGGTATTGATTGTCTGCATTGTTCTTTCCCAGTCAATTGCTTAGGAGTAAAAGCCATGGTTTGGACTGGCTTATGGTCACCTCCACCTCGGACATACAGTATATATTCATTTACATGAATATAAAGGGGAAAATCTTTCAGATGACAACTAGTCAATCTTTATAGCCAGCTTTACAGCTTCTTATTGGCCTTATCTTCTAAATTCCAGGATCAACAAGAATGCATTCATGAAATAGGCAAGCCCATAGTCGGGAACAAGAATAAATAAAAATATTGAATATGTAAGAAAGTTAAAATGACTTCTTAGTTTTATGTGATATTGTATAATTCCAGTATTAAAGAATAAAAGCTGTAAAAATAAGAACATGACAGTAATTACATAGGGTATAGACAGGACAGTGGAAGGATGTAACTATCTAATGGGATGGTTGTGGGATTGAGTATGAGTGTCCAGTAAGGTGGTTATCACATCAGGTAGATGCCCCTTTCATACCCTGTACACAGCAGATCCCTTCTAAAACATTTTGAAGGCTTTTCCAGGTAGATACTAAAAAAAAAGGATCAGAAAGGCTTATAAATAACAAAGCATTACTCACCTCCACCATCCTCCACCACTTGTATTCTGAAGCTGGTTCTGTTCTTCTCAACTTCTTCTCCCAGCTTGACAGGCAGGAAGTGCCAGGAAAGGCCTGCTCAGGTGATTGGCTGAGTGTCCCTTTCCTGGCTTTTCCGCCGTGTTGAGCGAGTAGTAGCAGGGACCAGAGCAGTGGCAGGGGATCAGTGGAGGTGAGTAATGTTTCTTTTAAACCCTTTCTGACCCCTTCATTGAAGCTAATGAAGGGCAAGAAGTGCAATACCAGACAAGATTGGGGCTAGACTCTGACTTTATGATACATGTTTGAGGATAACATCTACAAACAAGTAGTTTTGTAAGCTTTGTAACATTAAATTCCCACCCTATTCCAATAGCAAATTCCACAGCACCACTGTAAATGAAGACAACCTCTTCATTACAGTCGTTTCATTATTGGGGTTCCGAGCTTACAGCCCCTTTGGAAATCTTCTACTGACATATGTCTCTTAAGTATAGGTTTAGGTTGAATTCTCTATACCAGGCTAAATATGGCTGCTGACCCAATACACATGCAGTGTTGGCAAGGCCCATCCAACCACTGTGAATTCAACAGGGATTTCTTGGATTTTGGACATCAGTGGTGGAAGTTTAATGCTCCACTAGAAATGTGGATTGACATTAGGGGTTGGTTTTGGATTAGAATCAGGTGGAATTATATATTGGGCCTGATATTATATCTTAACAGGGTGCAACTGTGCTTTAATAAGTGCTACGGAAAAAATGAATTTGAAATACTGACTATAACTACCTACATGACAGATTTAAAGGGTTTGGGAATTTCATATTGATGACCTAATCTCAGAATAGCCTGCTCACAGCCTACCAAGCAGAGTGCCGTACATTGTATAGCGGCTGTGCTTGGTATTGCAGCTCAGCACCATTTACTTGAACAGGCCATTCCCCCTTCCTCATACTCCTGCATGCATGGGTGGTTAAGTCAAGCATAATTTTTAGAGGGGAGATGGGAATAAGCCGCTGTTAAATTTCTCTTCTTTAAGGAGGCCGCTTTACAAATTAGATGGTTGGCCAACCTCTTGCCCTAAGGCAAACTTAAAATTTACTGTTGTGATCTAGCAATTTATGGTGGAAACCAAAAATGAGGACAGTTACGGCTGTAAAGTTCATCAGTTGTTCATGTTTCTAAACATTTTGGGCCAAGCGGAAGAAATAAAAATTCTAAAAACAAAGATTAGGCAGAGCCAGCTCTACCATAGAAGAGATACCATCAGAAGGTCAACATACGTAGTATGGTATATTACCACTGTAAAGGCTCCTTCATGTTGACAGTTACACAATTATCAGGTCTTGGCTCGGATTCGAGACCCTTGTAGAGGAGGTTCCCCAGGCAACTGGCTACGGATAGACCATTTAATTCGTAGTATGACTTAATCTTCTAGAATGTATTGGAGGAAAGTTAAAAAATCAACTGTAAATCTAATCAATGGTGTTTCCCATATTGGGCATTCACATTGAGACATGGCTATGGTCATCTCCTAGATTTTTACACAAATTTAGTATAACCTGTTTCCATTGCATTTCCATTGACATAACACTCAGAGAAGTGAGAAGATCGTGAGATGTTGAGGCATCAGTGCTAATACATGAAGTAACATTAAGTGCATGCACCTTTACACAAACCGGCCCGATCATCTGAACAAGAACTTTTGGAACTGAGAAGTGCAAGATAGAAATCATACAAAGGTCGCAGTGCATTTTTACATGAACATGATATAATTTAGATACAAAATATAGTGCCCGTGGCTTTAAAGGTGCTTTAAAGCCGATTAGCTAATTTATTTGCTCACTGCTACATCATCATTTCAGTAAATACTTGTAGCTAAGATCATTTTTAATGTACTTTGTCATTTTATGACCCATTGCAGCACATTGTAAGGATACCCCTGGTATATAACAGGACAGAACTCCATAGGCTCATAAAAAAAAGGCACAGATAAAGAAAAAAAAACAAGGCACAAAATAATATCAGATTCTTTGGACTGTAAATAAATACCTGAAGTTTACATACGGTGGAAGCAGGCATTCAGTGGGCAGAACCATTAGCTTAGGGTCACATGCCGATACCACTCACCCAAAGTGTGTATAGCCAGTGGTAGGAGACAACGTTAGCACAGTGGGACCTGTTATCACTTGCATTTTGCATTCTCCCCCCAAAAAATAATACAAAATTATTAGTAAATTATATGTAAACTGTGCCAATAAAAACTACAGGGAAACAAGCCCTAAAATCTCTCAAAAAATAAATAAAAAATTTGTATCAATTTTGGAATGCAGAAACACAAAAAATTGTTTTTCCATAATTTATACTAATAAAAATAACTACATTTTTTTTAAAAATTGACATATTTCGTATTAGGCCTCATGCACACAACCATGTCCATATTATCATCTGCAAATCACGGATCTGCAAAATATGGAAATGGAATCTGCATTTTTCTCACTTCCATTGCTAGAAATTACTATTTTTGTTTGCAATATGGGCAAGAATGGGACATGTTCAATGATTTACGGACATACCGATGCACACCGATGACATTCATGTGCTGCTTGTTTTTTTGTGGAACCATAGAAATAAATGGGTCCATGTGCAATCCGTAAAAAAAAGGTGGATCAAAAGGCAAAATACGGTCGTGTACATGAGGTCTTACTCCCTCGTTGTAATCCATAGAATAAACATGTTAAGCACATGGCAAGCAGCAAAAAAAATGCTGGAATACTTTTAATTCACCCCCAAATAAATGCAATATCTGTACCCCAAAATTGTGCTATTCAAAAATAGAATTGATCCTGCAAAAAACAACTAAAAATGGTATGGATCTTGTGACAATGAACAAAAAAAATGCTGGGTCTGTAAGGGCAAAAACAAGCAGGGGTTAAGAACCATCAAATGTCAGCTTCCACAGTGTATGACAGGTACATTTAGTAATTAGATTTCTACCTGGACGCATAATTGATGTTGTTTGGACGATTTTATACCTATGTGAAATTTAAAAATTAAAATATAAAATATATATATTTGTTTAGGGACCTGTCTACACAATTCCATATAAAGAAACACTTGAGGGTCCAAATATTATTAAATAATTATAAATTAAAAAAAGAACAAAAAAAAAAACATGAAGATGACTCAAACTTAAAAGAAAACCAAAAAGTTTACACATACCGATAAATTAAAAATAAAGAACAATAAAATTCATACCTTTTGAGCTAATATTGTTACATGTTGCATAGAAAAAATATTTTTGCTCGTACATTATATTTTTTTTGGTTAAAATTGTAAAATGCGAAATTTAAATTTCAAGAGAAGTGCATTTTGCATTGTTCCAAGTCTGTACCGTCACAAAAAATTCAATTGTGGAAACATTTTGATCATCACGTCGATATATTTTGTGCAGCTTCTTGATGTGTTTGAGGTTTTCCCTTTTTTTCTTATATAAGGCACAATTTTTTATAGCATTTTTTGGTATTGGAATGAATAAGTTCCTACATCTTCTTCTTCTTTCTTCCTCCTTGAGATACAATAATAATTGAGTTTCTTTTTAGCTATTCTTTTTCGAATGTCTTTTATTCAATATAAATATTATATGAGAAAAATAGTTTAAGGCAAAGTGTGCTTCTAGCCATGTTTTTTTACAAAAAACGGTAGCGGCAATTATTGATCAGAAAGTTCTATTGCAACAATAAGTCTTGGAGTCAAAATAGAATATGACACCGCATAAAAGGCATTTTCTTGAATGTCGAAGGCACTTCCATATGTTTTTTATTAGTCTTAGAAATTACAAGGCAACGGGAGAGGAGGTGGGATCAATATGGCCTCCATACTGACTCATCCATTCGACCGCTAGAATTTAAAACAGTTGGGGAACTGCTATGACTGCCATCCGCATCCACGCCATCATTCTGGCTGCCCAAATTTGGGTTGAGCAATGTGTTACCGTTGGCCGTAGTACAAGGAGGAAGCATTCTAGAAGGAGAACGATCGCCTCCTGGAACCATTGGAAACTGGTAAGATCCAGACGATGTACCATAGTAAAGATAAGGAGTGCTGCTGGTTTGGAAGGGTCCGCTTTGGTTCTGGGAGGAGCCAGGATACGGAGGTGGTAGATACGTATGATAGTGAGTGGTTGCTGACATACCCAGTGACATCCCTGAGGTGACCGGAGGCGTGTACGTAAATGTGGCAGGATAGTGCATTCGCGGGTTTGAGAAGCGACTCTCCGTTAGTGAAGAAATACTTGTAAACTGCCTGGGATCAGAGAATGGACCCAACTCTGAGGCACCTAAGAAGGATAGAAATGAGATGAGGCATTAATAATTTAACAATTGACAATGCAAAAAAAATAAAAATTATTACGAAATGCAGAATCAACAAAGAATATAATGCGAGATGTGTAGGCTTTATAGGGGATCCTAAGGGTTTGCCCCTCTCCACCTCAAATTGTCTAAGATGCACCTTGGAGACAAAAGTTCCCGAAACACAGAGTAAGGACTCATTCACACGTTCCATGGACAGAACATGTCCCCATTCATTTTAATATGTGTATTCACACATCAGTGTTTTACCACAGTCCGTGGGTCCATGTTTTCATCCGGATCGATCACGCCCATTATAGTCTATGTGTCCATGAAAACCATGGATGCAACACTGATGCCATCCGAGTTTCATCTGTGTTTCACAGATCATTAGGAAGAGATCACGGATATCACACGGACAGCAAAAAACGGATACACAGACCCAAAACAGATCCATCACGGACAGCTTCACAGAGGCAACATTGACCACCTTTTCATGGATTTAAGCACGTACACGGACGTGTGAATGAGGCTTAACAAACGTATTTTTTGTCCGTCTCATTTTTTTTGCAGCCCATATGCTGAACCATTCATTTCTATGGGGCCTCAAAAAAAAAAAATTACTCCGTGTGCATTCCATATCTGTATGTCCGCAACTCCGTTCCACAAAAAAATAAAACATGTCCTATTCTTGTCTGTTTGGTCGGACAAGCACAGGCATTGTTACAATGGATCTGCAAAAAAAACTGATGCAACACGAGTGTCATCCGTATTTTTTGCGGATCTGTGTTTTGCAGAACCCAAAATACATACGGTCGTGTGCATGAGCCCTAATGCCTCATTCACACATCAGTGATTTCTATCAGTGACTTTGAGCCAAAACCAGGAGCGGCTTTAAACACAGAACAGGAGCAGATCTTTCCCTTAGGCCTCATGCACATGACCATATGTATTTTGCGGTCCGCAAAAAAACATATCCGCAAATAATACGAATGACGTCCGTTTGCATTCCGTATTTTGCGGAACCGAACAGCTGGCCCCTAATAGAACAGTACTACCCTTGTCGGTTATGTGGACAATAATAGGACATGTTCTATTTTTTTCAGAACGGACACATGGACATACGGAAACGGAATGTACACGGAGTAACTTCTGTTTTTTTTTTTGCGGACCTATTGAAATGAATGGTTCTGTATACGGTCCGCAAAAAAACGGAACGGTGACGGAAAGAAAATACGTTTGTGTGCATGAGCCCTTATGTCTGTGGAGGCTCAAAATCACTGATGGAAATCACCGACCAAAACACTGACGTGTGAATTACAGGAGGCTTAAGGGTCCATTCAGACGTCCATAGTGTTTTGCTGTCCGCAAATTGCAGACCGCAAAAAACTGACGCCGCACATCGATTTATTTTTGTTATTGAGTTTTTGCATTTTATCACATTATATATTCGTACCCCTCATCACGCAGCATTTCCGCACCACGCCTACACCTTCCCCATAGCAATGGTTGAGAAGCCGCACCATAAAAATATAATAAGTCAATAACGTATCAGTTAAAGTGGCAGTGGTCAGTATTTCTATTTTTTATTTTTTGCATAAAAGTGTCTATAAAAATATTTTCGAGGGTTAAAAGGGCCGGTAATTGCTTTCTAAGAGGTGACTGCATACAGGCTAGGTTTTACGTACAGCTTCAGAAGGGCTCAGGTGGGTCAGGTAGGATTAATGCCTTAAAGCCTTGGAGACCGCAGCGGAGTATAATAAGGGAGTCGCGGAACAACTCTGCAGCCAGTAAATGTAAATGGCACATATTTGTGTTTTCCACGCTCACTTGTAACCCCAAAAGTCAATTGAAAGGGCAATAAATAAGTAAATTAAACGCTGAAGTATTCAAACTGCAGCTACAACACCTTCCCTTTACTACGAAATATATTGCGCCGGTCAGAAACGAGGAACAATTAAACGGCATGTGTTTCCAGTTAGTTTGTTGCAGGAGTCTCATTAAAGGTTCAGGGTTGGCTCGGCTCCAGCTTGGTCTGTCTGCTTCTCAATGGCTAATTCTTCTCCGTTCCCCTTTTACCTGTTGTCGTCTGCAGAATTCGGAGGCCTAACAACCGTGTCATGACCGTTCTCCGCACACACTCACTTATGCCAGGTAATGTCACTTGCCATTCATGTAACAATTACTAGCCAAATCATGCGGTTTACGGGAAGTGATGGAGAACAAATGTGTCCCTGGTTCACATAGCTTTGGTCTTTCATTCTCAATTACAATAGCTGAAGTAAAGCAAACAGTATGTCAGCTTGTCAGCATAACCATATAATGATCCTTCTATTAATTTGCCAGCTTATTCCACAGTCATTTTTGTGTACGTTTGCATTAAGTTATAGTAACACAACCGGGAAAGTCGGCACAAATGCTGGGGCAATGTTACGCAGCGGGCGAGGACCCACTTTGTAATTTCAACAGAATTGGCTTGAGGCTACTAGTCAAGTGCTGTCTAAGTGCCTTCCCCCTTCCCCTTTAAACCCTATGTAGGGATCTGGACTATGCTGCAGGGGAACCACCAGACCACCAGCCCACTACCTCTCAAAGTAGTCTCTGCTGACCCTTGGCCATCAAAAAAACACCAGTGCGGAACACCTGAGGGATTAGGCGAAACCTTAGTCAATGACAGGCCAAGGTGAAGGCAGGCAGAGTACGTATAATCTGAAAAACTGTCTGAGGTCAAGGCAGGCAGATCAGGGTCAGTGAAGAGACAAAGCAGAGGTCAGGTCAGCAGAAAACAGGTACACGAGCAGATGAACATAGAATAGTACATCTTTGCAGGAAACTAGCAGACTAGAACCTATTGCTCAGGCACCCTCTCATAGGGGAAGGTCCCCTATGTACCCCAAGGTGGCCGCCATTGGCTGGTGCAGATTAGGGTGACCGCTGGCCCTTTAAGAGCCAGAGGGAGCGTCTAGCTGCCAAGAAGCAGGCCAGAGCCTGCATGGAGGGACATAGCTACTTTGGCGGCTACTATGGAAAGAGTAGAAAGGACTGTGGGTCCTTGCCATAGGGAGTGTCAGAGAGGGTAGGTCATACGATAACCATGCCAACCAGGGCGAAAGAAGCGGGGGTGGGCATGGATTGCTAACATTATAGGCAACACACTGCATAAGGGCTCATGCACACAAACGTATTTTTTGTCCGTTCCGGGTTTTTTTGCAGCCCGTATGCAGAACCATTCCCTTCAATGGGGCTGCAAAAAAATGGAAAATACTCTGTGTGCATTCCGTATCCATTCAGCAAAAAAATAGAACATGTACCATTCGTGTCTGTTTTGTGGACAAGGACAGGCATTGTTACAATGGATCCACCAAAAAAAAGGATGTAACACGGACGTCACACAGATGTCATCCGTTTTTTTTTTTTTGCGGATCTGTGTTTTGCGGACTGCAAAATACATATGGTCGTGTGCATTAGCCCTAAGGCTGAAGGTTCTCCAGCTAAATATATTATTAGAAAAATCTGATTAATAATGCAACTAGCGCAGGCTGTGCCCAATGCCAAGCTGATAGCACAACACCACCAGTGGCAACTGAGACAGATTGGATGTCTGAGAAGAGGAATTAGGCAGGACAATACTTAAACCATACTATACTCATACCATACTCCCATAATAATCAGATTTGTTTTTTAATTGAAATGGGGTGTCCAATATTAGAAAAACATGGTTGCTGTCTCCCAGTTTTTCTTTTTATTGGTTGTGTCTGGTATTGCAGCTCATCTCCACTGAAGGAAATGGGGCCATGCTGCAATACCACACACAACCTGTGAACAGATGTGGCACTGTTTTGGGAAAAGAGCAATCATGTTTTTTACAATCCTGCAGAATTCCTTTAAATACTGTATGTGTCTCAAAAAATCATCTGCTATGTTATATGGGTTGTGCCCTTTGGACAAGCCCTATTTCAGCTTATAAGAAGGAAAACAGAAGAAGGACCTTAAAACAGAGCAGGGCAGAGAATTTCTGAAAGGGTGCTCCGAACTCAGGAGGCCTGCAGGCTTCTGAACATTACACAGATGCCCATTGATAGAAATATTGTAATAATGTATGGAGGAAAGCATTTATGAAGCAATTCACACAGTGACAACAGTATCACCATCCAGGGTTTCAGCAGTGAGATCAGCTAGCCACCAGGGGACCTGCTGAAAAAAGTTAGATTGTTCAAACTGGACAATCCCTTTACACAAAATATTGCAAACTATGTTTTCCCTGTGATTAAATAAAGCATTGGATCAGACCCAATATGTCCCACTACCACATACAGGGGTGGAGGATGGTCTGTGCCAACTTTATGTTGTGGTTGAGACATCTGGCCACCATGAATGGTGAAAAGCATGGATTTCTCAGACAATGCTGTTGTTAACAAACCAAACGACTGGGCCTTGTCTTGCAGAAGTAAATCAGATAGGAACATTTGCAGTCTTACAGCAGGAAATAGGAGATGATGGCTATTTACAAACCTCATAAACAAACTTTGTTCTGGAGTAAGGAGGCAATTTCATTGAAGGCTCCATAACATGAGCAGAGGTGGAGAACATCTCCTCCTCTCTGTAATAAACACTGAATGGCTGTTGTAAAGGTCAGACTGGTCCGTGCACAGGGAAGCGAAGCCTCTCGAAGCTATTTGGTCTATCAAGCCACAGAATAATATCTACGGTTTTGCCCAGGGTTAATAAAGCAATATTTGTTTACAGTGCGTTGATATATACGCAGCCCACAGTGACATCAGAGTCCCAGAAGGTTGATAGAAAAGAGTTGCAGACATTCTGTGATCAAATATTTGCTTAACATTATGGCTTCAACTGCATATAGTCACAAGATGAGGTTCTCACAAAAAGCTGAGCTTCCAAAGAGAAGGACCTTCTGCCTGTAGACCCAACTTAGATTCAACCTTCTGGGCCCTTATTCACAACATGCAGGGGGATTCTCAATAGTCATGTGTGATTTATAGTACCGCTGTACTCTTATGTGGTCCTTTAAAAGTCTGATAACATCCTTAAGGTGGCCATACGCATTAGTCTAAAGTTGATCAAAACAGACGATTGCAACCAAAATGAAAATTCATTGGTTGAAAGTTAACAATGAACGATTGTTTGAGGTGACCGATGGCAGACTATCATCTGAAAAGAAGTCAGCCATGTGAAATATTTTTCTCTTTCTTTGAAAGAACATTCCCAAAAAGATCCTTTGTCCATTGCTGGTTTCATTGAACATGTATGGGCAGTTTGATCAACTGTAATGGCCAATATGGACTAAAACATGTATGGCCATGCCTGCCAAATAATCATTCATCAGATGATTGTTTGTTCAGCTGCTGTTCGGCCATCAACCAACTTCCATTTAATGTGTATGGCCACCTTTAGGGACAGCTGTAATTGCAAGCATTTCTTGTTTTTGCTTTTGTAAAAGATAAGGAAGGCAGAGGAAGAATTAGATCAGTGGGGCCACTACACCAGGCACCGCAACCAATCAGTTGTTTTCGGCAGCCACCAAGACTGGAAACTAGGACCATTCAATTGAAGTTAGGACCATTCAATTGAATGTTCGCTAAGCTGCAGTATGCCAGGTTCTGGAATCCATACCGTGGATGTATAGTTTCCAGTGCTGGCCGCTGCCCAAAACAGACGATCAGTGGAGGGGCAGACTATCAAACCCCACCAATCTGATATTGATGACCTAACCTAAGGTTAAACCTAACGATAGCTTCTAAGTCCCGGAAAACCCCTTTTTAAGTCACTAAGCAAAGCAAAAAAAATTTGATGTGTCTGTCATACAGTGAGTGCAACAGGGCAACATAAAGTCGACAACTATCTCTCCTGACTCCCCTAAACAAATGCCCGCTTGGCTTGGCCAAATATGCATGTGTCCTGAATGGAGAGAGGTGAGAAAGCCACTGCCAGACTGACCTTTTAGCAGCTTATCTTGCCTGAGAACCAAAGGATTGGGCATGCTGGAATATGACTGCCTGATCATTATCTATTTTAAAATCTGCTGTTGGAGAAGGATGAAGGGCCTCCATACACATTAGATGGTCAGCTGGTCCCACCGATATTAGAGACTATCTATTGTGTCTTGCCAACTTCACCCAGCCCCTTCTGATTAAAGAAAACCACCAAATCCACAATTCAGTTATTATTCTTCATCTACTTCTTCGCTGACAACCAGGTCTGGAAGAGCAATGTTGATGTCTATGAATACAAGCTACCAGCACCTTTCTCAGTGACCAGACCTGACCTCCACAACGTCATGGTGATGCTGTGTTGTCACTCATAAGCCTTGTCTTTGGTTACTAAGCAACAAGCTTAGCAACAATAATATAAAGAAACAGTGTATTAGAGCACTGGACAGCCTCCCTACACAAAATTCCACTTTTTGATGAAGTTTCCATTTTAATCATCAACTCAGAAATCACAGACTTTCAGAAATGCAAAGAAAAAGCAAAAACTTTTAAAGGTGCAATCATCCCCTCAGCCGGGAGCAAGCAGATTTTGGATTGAGATGGTCCTCATAGTGCACAGATGCTTTTTTTCTTTGGGGGTGGCACTCGAGGATGTAAAGGATGGTGTCATAATACAGGACATCAAGACTATTCATTTCGATAGGACATAAATCCAGCATGTAAACCGAACGGTTTCTTAATTTTTTCTTTTGCCTCGTGACAATGTCTTCTCTATGGAGGACAATGCTCATTAAGCGGAAATCAGCACGGTTCCCTGACAGATTGATTACGAACTATGAAAGCCTGGGCAAAGCAAAAAAAAAAAAGCCAAGGATGTGGGGAGGGATTTTCGACTTTGAAACTAGATCTACAGTACTACAAAAGCTAGTCCTCGGGCAGCTGGCTGCTTGGAGAGCCCACACACAGTGCCAGCATAGCCATGTGACTGCTCTGTCACATCCTGCAGTCATTTCCAGCCAGCATGCGTGCGTTCCTATTCCGCTTGGAGAAAGAGAGGAGGAAAAAAAATGAAAAAGGAGGGGATATATTAGGAAGCAACATATGGAAACACTTTCTGTAAATCCGCTGCCATGAAATTCATAATGAGCAAGAAGCTTCAGATGTGGTCAGGAGCCTGAGATAAGACCCTTAAAACAAGGATAGACGACGAGACTCTCCTCGCTGTCTCTGCCTTTTAAAAGCAAAAATTTGAGTTACGAGGGAAGGTAACAATGTATCAAAAATATATTAAAAAAGGCGACTGATGGTCAAGTGGGTAATCACCCAACACTTGTCACTCACGATATAGGGATTCCTCGCCCTACAAGACTACAAAGGCGGCGGCTCTTACAACATGTGCGCTACTTCAGCCTTCGCGAGCGTCATTTATAAATCTGATCGAATCCTGAAAAGTTAATCTCCAAGAAAATAAGCCGTGGGGGGAGCTGCGTGTTTAATCTAGTCTTTGATAAGACAAGTTAAAAATGCTATAGTGTCAGGTCCGTGTGATTCATGGTCTGCTGGGGGCGCTGAGAGGCAGCATTTGTTACTGCGGATCAAGGGAGGGAATTAAGGCTGTCACGGTGCAGACTCCTCATGCAGACAAGGCAAGTGTAGTTAATCTGTATCATCGGCACGAAGCAACACGTGAAACGGTTTGGGTCACAAGAGAGCACACAGTGATCTGAAATGTCCTGGAATTGATTGATCGTCATCTTAATTGTAATTTTCGATGACTGGAGGAGTAATAAAGGCTCAGCTCACAACATGTTGCATTGATCTAGAGGAGGCCATGGCAATCAGTGGAGTATGAAGGGTTGGGGTTTTGGATGACCCTAACTGGCCATGGGGTTCTGAAGGTGACCGCATGCTCCATTATTAGTCACAGCAGTGACACGAGGAGATGTGACCGCTGTGCGTAGACTTATACAATAAAGTCTATGGGGACCTTTGGTATTTCTGATAACTCTGATATCCAACGGAGGATTTTTTTTAAACCAAAAATGTATAGAATCTCCAGCATGGCTTCTAGAGGAAACTATTCGGCATCTTTAAAAGGGCTTTTAGGGTTCATTAACATGTGGCAGTTTTTCCACAGTCTTGTAGTGTTCACAAAAAGAAATGCTGGAAATAAAAATGTCAAGACCACAACAAACCAGCATCTTCTCAATCAAAAAACATAGCCCTAGAGTGGATATTTCAGGAAACCAGGCAACGTGGGCAGATTTTGGGTGTGACAACCTCCATGGTATTTTATAACACCCACACAACAATGTAATAATGTCATTAGCGCTGTCATTACTGAACAATGTGCCTGTTTAATCTGCAACCTGTGCCCAATATTTTGATAGCGTGAGCTTAAAAACATCTCTCTAACCCAATCATAATTACCTTCTGTTTACTTGCCAAAGTTATTTTTTTTAAAGGGATTGTCTCATGAAGACAACCCCTGTGCACAAGCCCCAAAAGGGCCCTGCGGTGATAGCTGATGAGACCATTTAAAGAGGACCTTTCCTGACATGTCTGTTTTAGGAAATAATTCTTGTATTTCATATGAAATGACAAATCTGGAGCATGTATTCTTATGACCCTACATTGTGCTGTTCCTCTATTATGCCATCTAGAAGTAAAGGTTAAATGGACACCTGGGTGTTATCAGTTATGGTATGTCCATGCACAGTCCGACACACACCAATCACATCTCTTGGGCAAGAGGAACAGCAGAACCCAGTTGTCAGTTTATTCATCAATGTATAGTAAGATTAACAGAGGAATGGCACGACATATAGTTATAAGAAAAGATGCTCCAGAATTGTTATTACATAGGGAATGCAATCATTTACCAAAAATAGACATGTCAGGAGCAATGACAGGTCTTGTTAGTAGGAGCCATGGAGAGCCCGGTACATCATTGGATCTCCAAAAAAAAGCCTATGTCCTGCACGATTCAGTAAAGGGCAAAGGAGAGCCTTAAACGGACTGTACCTTTGCAACAACTTATCCCCTATCCATTGGGAATAAGTGTCTAACTGGCGGCGATCCGACCTCTGGGATCTGTGTTCCCCTGTCTGAATGGAGCAGCAGACATGCATGAGCGTCTGCTGCTCTATCCATCTTTATAGGTCTGCCGGAGTACAAGTGCTGACTATCTCTGGCCGCCCCAAAGGGTTGAGTGGAGCAACAGCTGACATGCGTATCCACCACTCCATTCAAGATGGCCCTTGTTTTCTGGGGGCACCAGACAATAAGACACGTATTCCCTATCTTGTAGGGATAAGTTGTTGTGATGGGACAACCTCTTTAAATGGAAATGCTGAAAAAATATTCCTGTAGACCAGATATCGATGAGCTCTAGAAGATTACTGAGAACTGAATAAGTACACAAATGTAATGCACAAAGCGACCAATACCTGAGAGGCGTCTAGGCACATCGGTGATAGCTGGAAGCCCCGTACCTCGGCTGGAGGACAGTGGGGTTGTGGAATGAATGGATGGAGAGGTCATCTGGCTCAGATATGATGGATAGGACTGGTCATAGGACCATGGAGGGGATGACTGTGTTTGTCTGGGATCTGAAAGTGGAAAAAAAAAGGCCTTATTATTCCCCAAATCATCACATATATAATACATGTTGATAGCACCCACATACACATATTTTACTCTCTAAGAGATTACCAAAGAAATCTGGGTACATAAAGTTCGACAAAGTCTCGGAGTACAGTCAGAGGCTAATGGTAAAAATAATAAAAACAGTAGAGATACAAGTAAACCCAACAATCAACTTTCATCTTTTTTGAGGGGGAAATCTGGAAGTTTTCTAATTTCCTGCAGCACCACCAGAGGGGAAATGAAGCATTACACCATTTTCAATCCTCCAAAGAAAGAAGTTTAAAGGAATCAATGGCTGGGCTACCTTCTCAGTTGCCATTGACTTTAAAGGAGAGGGCTGCGCACATGCATGGCCACATTTCTTATGTGTCTGGGATGGAGGGGGTCAAGCATGGCCCAGGTTTTAGAGAGCCCCTGAACCCACCTTAATTCATCCATGGCTGCAAGACAATTTTTATTAATTTAATGGTCATGATAAAATTGTTCTCTATGTCCTAAGACCTCCATGAATTTTAGCATAGGAAGATGTATGACAGTGGCAATCATTTCTATAGGTCACGGTGACCTGAGATTTTACAGCAATGGTATCATGCTTGATATATCACTTGTTGGTGACACAGGTGGGTTACTCTTGGGTTATTTTGATTTTCATACTTTCATGTGCTCATGGACACCAATTATTCCTTATAATCTCAGGGGTTGTTGACATCTTCACATACTTCAATTTCAGAAGAGATTAGGCGACTGACTGGTTTTAAGATAAACCACATGAAAAAGCTGATTGGTGTACTTGCCAGAAAATTTTATTATCCAATTTCAACATCAACCAGAAGCTCTCAAAGCAAGGAAGAGGTTGATCCAAGAAGAAGACTACTCTTAATCCTATTAACGAGAAGTAGGAAACAGTTTGGACTCAAACTGATGGCGGATTAAGATATTAAAAAGATTCATCGACCATCTTTATTTCTATACAACAATGAGAGAGCACAATGTCAGTGAGGAGGCACACATCCCTGCTAATATTCTAGTTGCACAGGCGGCTGTTAGGCAGGTGCACTGTGTGAGCGTATATATTGTAGATTTCTCATCTTCCTGTACATGCCATGCAGGGCGCGCTTGCACAAGTGAGGCCTGAGCTCCTTCCTGTGTGTGCAGCTAGAGCGGGTTTCACGGAGCTTCAAACATTAACTCTGCAAGTTATCTCGTTCCAAACAAGTTGACTTGTGACTTTGAAGATCAGTCCCCCGTGCTTGTATGCTGCATATGCTAACGATCTGAGGTTCTTTTTATCTTGGCTGCTGACAATTTGAGCAAGTAAAATAAAAAAAATAAAAAATTTAACTCATCAGTTGCCAGCAATACCCATATGTTCTGGTGGTAAGGAGCTGAGTCTTTGGACATGTCACAAAAGTGGGTCACGCTCGGCCTTATTCCAAAACAACAAGTGAGATCGCCAGATTACCAAGATAAGCGGTACATATAACATGCAGCAAAGTTTCACAACCTGGATATTCAAATGTGACTGTAGTTAACCCCCATATCAAGCCCTCAAAGGTCTACAAAGCAGTCTTCCCTTAGATTTCCCCTTCATGACCATGTGGGTCAAGGGAATTAATAGATACTCTAAAGGGCATTTCATGGTGGTTGTCAAATGTTTAAGCTTTGTTTACATCTACCTTGGGGGTTTGGGGTCTACATCGTACCTTCCCTGACCCCCATCTCAAGCTCTTGAAGGACTACAAACTGGTCTTCCACTGGATTTCCCCTTCATGTCCATGTGGGGGAAGAATATTAACAAATACTGTAAGGGGCATTTCATGGTAGTTGTCACATATTTAGGGTTTGTTCATATCTGCGTTGGAGGCTCTGTTCGGGGCCTACGTTGCACATTCCGCCAAAAAAGAGTGGGCAAAAGTCCTGCATGCAGAAGTCAATGGGGTCTGTTTAGCTCTATTCATTCCACTTATATGCCAAATCCAGCACTTCCATAATTTTCATGGTTCAGCTCCTCTGATGGAGCAGAACAGCAGAAATGGCTCAGATTGATGTGAACGAGGCCTTAGTCCTTTCGGCAAGTTGCACTACAAATAAGAAAGTAAAGCATCCATGGTTTTCATATCTTCAGTTTCCTTTATGTATAAATACACTTTTCCACATATCTCTCAGTAGGTGAATCTTAAATATGATGCAAATTTGTTTGAAAAAATTGAGTAAAAAAAGAATACATTATATATGCCACGCCATAAAAATTAGCAAACAGTATAAAAAGTTCATGTAACATGCCCACCTCTCTATTAGCTCCATAGACATATTTACAAGGCTGCAAAAACACACCGAATAAAATAACCTCAAACCACTTTCCCACAGTACCTATCATAAACCACCACTAAAAATAGAAAAACACCAGTAGTGTCTCTAAGATGGCCGCCTACGCCGAAACATATTTATGACGCTCTACAACGTCTTCTCACTTAGTGTGAAAATATATACCAAACTAATAACATACAGCTTTTTTCACAATACTTTGTAGGCATATTTAACGAATAGAAGGAGGTCAGATGCTCGATAATGCTCTTTATAAGCTAAATTCGAGAAAGGCATCCAACTCAGCTCTCCACATTAGAGGTCTAAGGTTGGCCATTTTAAACCATGGAAATTCATGGTTTCAATGGACACCAAAGGATGGAAATGGCTGACAACTGGTTAAAGGGATTGTTCAGTTTGACGTAAAAATGTTAGATTGCAAAACCTTTTCCAAGATTGATGCATGGAGTATGGAATGCGACTTATTTATAAGTCCCTGTTAAAGTCCCCTATATAAGAACATTATTACAGGGAAGTGGCTAAAAGTCAGTACAACCCTAAGGGGGCAAGGAAAGTTCCCATGGCTGCTGTTGGGCCTGTAAACTGAGTGAGCCCTAGGTTTAGGTTGGCCTCATCCTCCATCCCCATGAACCCCAAGTTTCCATGAGCAACATATTGTTAAAGATCAATAGAGTGGAAAACAAGTCTGAAGATCATACAAACCTTCTAGAGACAGCAGAAACTACAATCACTGGATCTCGGTACCAGTAGTGGGTGAGATTCTACCCCTATTTAACATCCCCTATTTATCATGGGTCATAATCACAATATCAGTGTGGTAATACCCATAAAACCTTCCACATAACAAGACCTAGCCAACAAGAACCAGCCGTTTTCTCCAAATACTTAAAAATTCTCTTCCCACCACCTCCACAGAGGTTGATTGTTTTGTATTAATCATGTATCTATAAAATGTAAACTGGGATGTGAAGAATAGTAAAGAAAAGTCCTTGAGAGAACCCCAAAGACTGCCTACAACGCTAACGCTACCAACATAACAATGGAGGCCACTCTTCATGGCCAATAAACAGGGTATGTAAGCATTGAGAAATCTCTCCATAACTTCTATAAAATGACCAAAAAAGTACGTCTGCCCCTTACCTGCAATCTGACTCTGTCCTTGTGGATTAAAAGGACTCGATGCAGAGGTCAGGGAGGGCCGTGGACTCTGAGTTGGGACACCCACTCTCATACTGGGATGAGGAATGCGCCCTAAATCACTGAGGCGCTCAGAGAACAAACTAGGCTTAGAGTCATCAAGCTTCTGTCTGTGCCCTAGAAACAGCAAATCATAGAATTAGAATTATTATTACTGTTGCCAGCAACAAACCTTCCACACAAAATATATAACACCCGGCTGGTAAAAAATAAAGGGCACAATAGGCCTCAGATATTATAAAAAAAATTACCCCCAGCATTTAGCTTTGACCTAAAATTAACTCAATATTACAAATTATGTAATAAAAAATAATTTCCAAAGAGTATAATACATCATGTTCAGCTCTTATAAAAACGGATTTATCATTAGGTCTGCATTATGGAACGAGAGCCAGTTCTGCTTTTTTCAAGGACGGGGACAGTTTTGTAAGATGTTTCTGCTAAGTGCCATGGATACCAGCAAGTCGTTCTTGAAAACACAAGATCAAATAAAAAGGGCTTTAAAGCACAGGAGCTCAAAGCATTAACATATTTCCATGACATTCACTTTAATTAAATATAAAATTAAATTATTAACTAATCAAATTAAATAATGAAAAATAAAAATCATAATAAAAAGAACGATAAATTTTGTAAATGTTGGAGAATTCAAGCATAGAGTTACCGGTATATATTGCCCCAAAAAAAGGCATTAAACAATTACCTTACATTCAGTTTGATCAAATATGCAACCCTTTAAGTTATGGTATTTTAAATTGGTAAAAATAATAAAAATTACACAAATTACGTACTGCCCAATAAACATTGGATTAACTAAAAAAACACTTTCGACATGGCGAGAGGCTCAGGGCATTCAAATATTTTGTTGTTTAATTTTGTGGACATTACTAAAAAATGCTAAATGCTAAAAAATCTCATTGTAATTTCCAAACAGAAAATAAAATGTCATGTTTAATTTAAATAATATAGATCCATAGTTACTAGAATTTTTTTACTGGTCTTTTAACCATGCTGAATTTTAAAGGGGTTGTGTGGTTTGGAAAACCCAACCCACTACCCAGAATAGAGAGTGGCTACAAAGAGCGTCTCTGTATCAGGAGGTCCTAGCACTCCTCAGCATTGCATACAAAGCCCATTTATTTCAGGGGGAACTGTGTACTGCAGTTCTTCATTTTTACAGAGGTGGGGCTGCAGGGACATTACATTGAGCATGTTCTGCTAGATTACAGATGATCAATGGACAGCCTGTAATCAGCTGCTCATCGGGGAGGGCGGGAGGGTGACCTTTATAATAAAAGGGAATTATTTTAACATTTGTGCAACTGCTTTTTAAGGTTACGTTTTTAACCTTTTTTCTACATACAGGAAATAAGTCAATCTTATAAATAATATCTGGCCATGACCAAGAATAGAAGCAATAACTCCTGTGACTTGGATTTTGTCATAACATATTACATAAGAGACTCATGGTGATTGGGCCAAAGAGAACAGAACATCTTCACACCATGTCCTCGAGCTACAAGCACTTGCTAAACTTCTCTGCTCCTCTGTGAAACTAATAAAAGAGAATTTAAAAATTGGAGTGTTTGTGTGCCAGGAGAAGGCCAAACATGCATGATGGTATTGTTGTTAGAAGATTTCAAAGAAGGCTTGGCCAAGTAAAGAATGTCAAGCCAGGTTCCCAACCCACATTACCACCTGAGTCCTTGAGTAAGGAGACAGGACAATGGTATCTTCAAGTCTTCCAGTTAGCTTTCCAAAATAAATACCGAGGTTACATCTTGTTCTCTTTTGCTATTTTTAACTCTACGATGTGCCATGTAACTGGACTGACTGGTGTGACTATGACCAAACCCAATTCTGACTGGGTATTTTTTTTAACTAGCACTTAGAGTAAAAGGTCTAATGCCAGGCAAAGGACCTGGTTTTAGCCAATATTACAAAGTAAATGAGAGTGGGTTGCATGGGTTTGTTGGCCCTTGGGTGACACAGTGACTCCCGGTTGCATGGGTTTGTTGGCCCTTGGGTGACACAGTGACTCCCGGCTGCATGGGTTTGTTGGGCCTTGGGTGACACAGTGACTCCCAGTTGGCACCTTTTTACCCGACCCATGGCTTGAACAGCGTATATCATGTTTACATAGATCTTCATGGGACTACCCTGTACCAATGTCAGCTTTGATAATAGACAGAATCTCCATAATGCTGGTATCCAAATTATCTATGCATCTATGAGTAATGGCCATGGGTCTTAGAAATTAATAGTCTTGGCCTTGGTACTTATTTACAGATTCCAGTTTGGGCAAAATAAAAATGTAACCAGAAAGTTGGAGCAGAACTTTAGTATTTTACATGGAAGGCCTGAGTAGGAGTCAGACCTGTTTGACCCTTTGCTGGCACCAGTTTTCTAGAAATGCACATTAATGGCCTATCTTTGGGTTTGTGTGATCGGCTGTGGTCCCACCTCTGAGGCTCCCATGGCTGACATACCAGGCCCAGCCATATGAGTTGACACACCATTGAGGTGCTCAACAATTTTTTTTAACTTTTTTTTTAATTCCAAAAAAGTTTGCCAATCTGAACTTAATTGCGAGCAGCAGTGGACACCCAAGATAACCCACATGAGCTCCACATCCAATATCTTCTACTTCTTTTAGGTTTGTGCCATCTGCATATCAGGCAACAGAGGTTGTCACTCAGACGTCAGCCATGTTTATGACTGATGCTGTTTGCAATAACAGATAACATGCTGCGGTTGCTTCTGGCGTTGCGAGCGGCATGGGGCGGCTACATCTGTGTTTCTCACAATATTTGAGGTGGAAGTCAGATAAAGCTGTTCTGCAATAAACATCTGTATGTGAGTGATAGGTCCTTCTCACATACTGATGCAAGCAGTACAGCTCAAAATGTCATAAAGAGACAGCAGGGTCTCCTGTGGTTTAGAAACAGGAAATGTGCAAAACAAAGATCAAGCAGGGTCTCGGCACCAGCAATAAAAACATAAAAAGACTCACAGGCCAAACAAATATCACAGCCCCGAGAGCGTCTATTCTCCCACAAGTTATATGCCATAGACAGAGACTGAGAATACTGCTGGAGATAACTATGGAGGCCTAAATTAAATTTCATTTAATTTAAATTATTTTATTTTTAGAAATTGTACTTTTCCGAGATCTTGTCGATAAAAAAAAATTCATTTACCATGAATAACATCAGAAAAAAAAAATGCAATATACTGACAGTATTAAAAAACTCTGTACTCAGCATTGTGTCTGTTTCTAGGGGCTGTGGCCTCACGTCTGTTGAGAAGTCACATGCCTATGGCAGTCATGATAGCATAGCCCTGTGGACATTATGGCCAATGGGCTGTACCATCAGTGAATATTATGGTCGGGTGATATAATTTTTTTAGGAAAAATGGGGAATACATGTCATGGACTTATAAGTCATTTCTTCCAAAAAGTAACAGTAGCGGCTTACTGCTCTGACTTATAGATATAAGTTATGATTAGGGACCTCTTATTTGTTTCTTTCATATTCCCTATATGTATAAAGGTTGCCTGACGCAGTTTTCTTGTGGCCACATCAAGAAACATATTATTATTATAGGGACTCGAACAAAGAAATGTATATTCCCCCTCTGCAATTTATGCATGGTGCACTAGATATGAGTGATGAAAAAAAGGAAAGGAGATGTACTGTATGTAAGTAATCTCTGAGATAGGTGTAACCACCAAAGTCCTACTATCCGAAGAAGAACTCACTGCAAAATTCCATAATTTGCTTAAAAAAAAAAATCTGAAATAAAGAATTCTACAAAAATAAAAGGCAAACTCAAAAGGTTCATCACATGCTTTTACAACACCAGATTCTTATCACAGGAAGCTTCTCCTGAAACACACTGTTCAGGTGGAAAATGGCCCTGGTTAAATTACTGGATATGAGTGATGAAAAGGGGGAAAAGGAGATGTATGTAAATAAGCTCTGAGCTAGCTCAAACCACCAAAATCCTACTATCCGAAGAAGAACTCACTGCGAAATTCCATAATTTGCTTCAAAAGAACGTCTGAAATTAAAACTTCTACAGAAGAACAAAAATATCAAACTCAAAAGCTTAATCAAGTGCTTTCACAGCAGCAGATCCTTATCACAGGGCACTTCTCTTGAAACATACTGTTTAGGGGGTAAATGGTCCTAGTTATATTACTGTCTGCATTGTGCCTACATCACCACTTATCTCTACTTGTTTGAGAATATCCATCCGCCCCCATCCATCCGCCCCCATCCATGGTACTTTGCCTTTCTGACCTAGTTTGCTTCTAACTATGTGTATTGCCTGATTCCATGGTGCTTTGCCATGGTGTCTCTGACCCCCGTGGGTTGCCTGCCAACTACAGATAGCGCCCTGATGGCTTCCCTGCAGCGAAGACCAGATCCCTCTATAGAGGTTAGACTACTTTCACATCAGTGTTTTGACATTCTCTTCTGGATCTCAAAACCAGGAGAAAATGGTTCTGTTTAGGGACAATGTATTGTAAAGGGGTATGCTCCATTCAGGATGCATTCCGTTCCAGTAGCATTTCGTTTTGGGACCAGACACAAAATACAATACAATGGTACAACCATTGCCCATAACACAGCATGCACTGGCAGCCTTCAAGCTGTACCATAAAATTTCACAGTGGTGGAAGAAAAGACTGACTATTTTTACATACTTTATAATAGCAATTGTACCAACCCAGCAGCCAGCCTAGTCCAGCAAAAACATATGCCAATGTCAGCAGTCTAACAGAACGATGAATGGTCACCTACAATTCTAACAGCAGCCCGAGGAACATGTGTAAGCTGGCCGTATTCCTAATTCTAGCAATTGTTTTCAAAACCCAGCGAAGGCCCGTTTCCATGTTCTTACCGCACAAATGAGATTTCACAAAAGTAATTCAACAGCAGAAATTCGGTCCAACTAAAATAATTGTGCAGACAATGTGACCTGATTGCTTTCAACAGAGCTTAACCTGTGTGGTCCACATGCATTTCTCCTGTACCTCGAGGGAAACACAAAATAATATTCCTGTACGTGTGTAATTAATGTGCAGGTCGGGATGAAGATGAATGCTCTGTGAGATTAGCACCTGTCACATTAAATATGCCATCACCTGAAACACTGAAATAATCACGCTGAGCTACTCAAGGAATGAGCTTTAGGTTAGGCTGGGGCGATGTCTCAGCAGCTTTTACAGGCTGCTCCTAAGACTGCTGGAAGACAAGGAGTTTCTTGGGGATAATAAATTGTTACAGCCAGGACCCCCTTCCTAGAAGCCCAAGGCAAGAAAGATCTCGACCTCCCACCAGAAGAACATAGAAATGCTCTCAGAAGAAGCCTGTATCTTACATGCTCTCTATCACTTGTGGTCAATAAATCATCTGAGATGTTACCAATTGTCCATGTCATACACTCAAAAATTTATTGACTCTTGCTTTAGTGCAACACCTACAACTGGACCTTCCACCCAATCACCAATGCCATCATAACATGTACGTATGAAGAGATAATCATATCTAATGATGATGTTCCACAAAGAATCTACTCATATTGTAAATTGATTCAAGAGTGTAGTGAGATTGCTCCACCAAGCAGGACTACATTATTGTTCACACAGAAACCAGTGAACCACATTGGGTGAATTAAGTGTTTCTGTGATTTTGGGGTCATATTGCAGTCATTAGTCATGCTGCCCACTATATGTTCCTCACTATTCTGGGGCAACCACTGTGAATGCATCAACTTAATGAAGCCCCCAAATATGGAGTCAACCATACCAGATTTTCAGGCAAGATTCGAGCTCTGTATGTGTGAGTAATTGAGTACTTATCGTTGTAGCTTATAGACTTATGAGAAAAATATTGAAAAATATCTATAGGATGAACATTTTGTTATCTTTTGTGCCACTACACTGCCGGTGTAAAGAGAAGACTAAACTGAGCACTGCCACCAGTGGCCAAACTAAAATTCAATAATTCTGATTTCTAGCATTGCCTAAAAATTTCGACACACTTTTTCTCTCCAAAGTGCGTCTTATGGGGGCGAATACTAATGAGCGCTTCCATTATGGAAGCGCTCATTAGTACCGGAGGACCGGGAGGAGGTGAAGGCTCAGTACTCACCGCTTCCTGGTCCTCGGCTGTCAGCTGTAAAAGCTGCGCACAGCTTGAGGGTGCTCTGTAACCTCACACTGTGCGCACCAGTTCACAGCACAGCCGACAGCAGGAGGAAGAAGATTGCGATGTGAGGAGCGGCGGCGTCCAGGAGCAGGAGAGGTAAGTGTTTTTTTTTATTTTGTCATCTGAGGGTGATTTATGGCTGGGGGCTGCTCACATATGGCTGGGGGCTGCTCACATATGGCTGGGGGCTGATTAATACTGGGGGCTTATTATATGACTGGGGGCTGATTATATGACTGGGCACTGATCACATATGGCTTGGGGCTGATATGAGGCATGGGGGTCTCATCTTAGGTCTGATTGGGGGTCATTCACATTGGGTTCTGATCTGAGATCTTATTAACATTGGGGATCTGATTGGGGCTGTGAGCTGAGGTCTGATTAACATTGGGGGTCTGATTGCTGATCTGAGGTCTAATGAAATTTTTTTTTTCTTATTGTTCCCCTCTAAAACCTCAGTACGTCTTATGGGCCATTGAGTCTTACAGGGCGAAAAATACGGTATGTTTATATTAAATAAATCTATCTATCATCTATTTCATATCTATCTATCATCTATCTAATCATTGCATATATATTTAATTCTATTTAATTATTCTCAATTAAGGATAAATATGGTCCGTTTTTTTTTTATGAAACTATCTCATTACCATCCAGCTCCTTGTTTATTTCCATCGTTTATATCCCGGCCAAAAACTGATTTCACAGCGGTCTACCCACTAAGGACGACATGTCCTCCTATCAAAAGTCTCCGGTTCCGCTAACCCTCAGATCAACTTCCTTAATTATGTGCCCTCTCCTGACCGCCTCATTTTACTTTTTGGCCCTATGTGACACAAACGTCAGTGATGGATTCTGGGCAAATTCTCCACGGTGGTTTTGAGGTTTCAAGTACTAAGAAACTGTGCGACGTAGTGTAATTGACAAACTGCGCTCCAGAACACGTCTGATTTCCCATGTCTACAGAGTTTCATATTAACTGTTTCTTTTCCAATAGTCAAAATAAGCAAACGAAATTGTGAAAACCCACCTTCCAGATAGCGTAAAAGACCTACAATGAATGCAAATACTGTACATAATTTGTGAGTGCTTGTAATAAAGCTGAAAAACCTTGCATGAAGACTGACCTGTAGTAAAGAGCTACCGTCATGAGCACACAGTGGGGATCCATAACTAAAGTAGATTGATACCCAACAATATAATATCCAATATGAACCAAGTTTACAGTCCCAATCCAATAGTCAAGACGTACCATCTCATGAGACCACATAACACCAGTGAGCACCACCATAAATTCTCAATTACAGGATGGTCGCACTACCATATGATCCCCAATCTCTACTGTCTTACAGAGAAGGGCAGAAGTCTCCGAAGAGCAGAGATGCATCTAATGCAAGTTGTAGAAACATTATAGAAGAGCTACTTGATGTAGCCGGTGGCACCCATAATCTGGTCCTTCACCAATGGCCACATCATACCGTATGCACTCATGATCCAATATTACCCCATTATGTTCACCACAAAGCATTTTCTTGTGCAACCCTTACAAGACATGGAAGTGTTGGCGCTTGGATTTTATGCATAAACATGTCCACAGTAAGTTAAGTAGCATAGTAATAAATAGTTTAAAAAAAAGTCAATGGTAAGCAAAAAAATAAATATATATTCATGGATTTTAGGTTAAGGCAAGACATCAACATTGGTCGCCACATGGTAGACTTGGATGGTATCAGAGCTGTTGCATGTTCATTTTAGATTGCAGAATTCTGGCATCCTATTACAACTTGTGGCGCCTTCCACATTGCAGACACTCAAAAGGCAGTGGGTGTGTGGCCTAACTTTTCCTTGTCTGTAGGCTTTTATACATTTTCTGAAAAATCTAAATATAAAATCCACCTGAAATAATGTAGTACATAACAGATGGGGAGAGGAGGGGGATGCAACTGCAATTTCACTCTCTGTCTGTGCGACTGCATGCTGCGGGAGGGGAGAGGGAACCCCCTCCCACAGCATACAGTGTTTATCCCCAGTTAAAGAGAGCAATGCTCTGCTTTCTCCCTTCAGCACGAGGGAGATGATCAGTGGGCTGAATGACAGTCCATCTGTTCTATCATCTGTTCTGATTGTTTGCTAACCTAAAGGAGAGTCAGATGACCAGACCAATCAGGTTCTGGTCCGGGGATCTGGCTCTCTATTTTAATCCCATTAGGGCATATAGCATTGCCAGTGATAGTCCTAGTTTGGCTCACTAGCGTGGTTCCCTTGTTCCTGTTCAGCTATTGGTCATCTGTGCTTCTGACCCCGGCTTGTCTTCTGTCCATTCTCTGTCTCTCATCTCTGGTACTGCGTAGTCCGTCTGATTCTGACCAATTTCTGTCGACTCTGATTATTGTGTTTTTGCTGTCTGTGTTTGTCCGTCTCTGCTCTTAAGTAGCATAGGGACCATTGACCAGTTGTGGTCTAGCCATTTAGGGCTTGTACTGCAAGTAGGTAGGGACATTGGGTGGTTGCAGTTCAGGGCTTCACTTTCCTTGTCCGTATCAACACTACTGACGTGACACTAAGCATGGATTTTTAGGTTGAATATATACATTCATTCTAAAGATATTAATTTAAACAAAAATATGGCGAGACTTTGGGTATAAAAAGCCGCACATTTTTGTGCTAACATTTACGACTACTAACAATTTTCTCCCAAAAAGTGGGTGGCGAATTGCTGATGGCGGTGGAGCAAGGGTCGGATTTTCTGGCAGATGGACTGCCAAAAGATGTGGCAAATTTATTAAGAGGCGCGTGCCTCTCATCTCATTCCAACTCTCCTCCGGTTTAGTCTTTCATACGAAACGCCAGTCTAAGTAAATCTCCCCTTAGGAGCCTGAGTTTGCAGATACTTCCTATAGAGTGGGATGTAATATGACATGCTGGAGCTGACTGGTTGAAGCTTCCTAGTATCCAGTGGCGTTAATGGTCAAGTACCGTTCACACTCCAACCACAGGCTCGCTTCCACATCTACAGCGCAGCACTGAAAGCTAAGACCACACTAAATTACAATCAGGACAGCGTCTTGCACAACGGGGAGATTTATGTGCGGCGCTGATTTCCTCACTGCTGCTCCTTCAAAATAATTACAATTTTCAACATTCACTTTAAACCATATTATCAAAATAGTCATTTTCTCTGAAACGAGATATCCATTTTAAATTGATACTTGGTGATGCAAGGCATTTCCAGCCCACCTCTGGGCTCACACATCTTCCCCAAGTTATTCATTTGCTTCGTCCCTGGAGTCTGCGAATGCCAAACTCAACATGACCTCTCTGCCAAAAATTATTTGCAAAATAATTTCCAGTGCAGAGACTGCAGGTTGTAGAGGTCCATAGAGCAGGACGTCCGAGTGGATTGTTTCCAGCTCAGGCTGATACAGAGGGTCAGATGTTGGATGATTTCTTATGGACGCTCGGAACATTTGAGCTGGTAGCCTGTTTTTTTTTTTTTCCAAGAAGTTATATTTATACCCTGTCATTAAAGGGGAAATGTCAGGGTAGAGAAGAGCTGGCACACTCTCCACAGTGCCTGGCACTGGCCTACCAACAAGACGCGCCATAAAGAATGGATGGTGGCAGAGTGTAGATGTTCTTATGAGGTTTGGCAGCAAATCACCGGTAAGATAACCTCACAAAGTACTCAACAAAAGGTTTCCACCCATTAAAGGAGTTTCCAGGATTCCGATATTGATAATAAGCTATTAATATTAGATCGTCAGGGTCCAATGCTCAGCACCGCCAATGATCAGCTGTTTTGTTGTAGCTCTGGCGCTGGAACTACACAGGTCCATCCATTGGACGGAGCTGTGTAGTTCTAGGCCTACTGTAAAACAACTGATAGGTAAAGGTGCGGGAAGTCAGACCCCCGACAATCTACTATTATCCTGAGGATAGGCCGTCAATATCAACAATCTGGAAAACGCCTTTAATGGGTGTCCCATCAGGACAACTTCCGTCTACATGGCCTACTAAAGCAAATGGATGACATACATTTTCCCGGTAAGGAAAGTCTTCTACGACCAACCGTCTCTGGTGGACATTCTGTTTGCTGGGGTCTCAGGCATCCACCAAATTAAAGGGATGGTCTGTGATGGGCAATTCCTTTGAAAAGATAATCCAACCACAGCAAAGAAAGATTACTGATTCTCTAATGCACAGGTCAATAACGTCCAAAAATGCTACTTTTAATTTTTGAATCCCAAATGGTGGGACAATTGTCCACATTTTGCCAAGGACTGTCCCCAACACTGTCAGAAACTACCCTTTTAATAAACATGTGCAGAGACATGCCCCTCCATGGGACTGTTGGAAGGTATGCTAAGTCTATCAATGCCTCAAGGTCTCAAAATCTCGTCTCAATCGAATGGAAACTGTCCTTGTTTATTCTCCAAGTGTGAGAATCTGTGGTGGTCGTGTGATGATAGCTCAAGTTCTCCATGACCTACGTCTTCTTTAAGACTATGCTCAATGTTATAGGGGGCTATATAGGTCCTTATTCCTCCAAATATGATGTTCCCTTTATATTCAAATCTCTCTAACATTGTCATAACAAAGCTTATATATGGAAAATGTAGGATGATTTATTGTTCTTTGACTATTTTATTGTAATGTGAAGAAAATAAGAAAATAAAACAGTTAGTGGTAGAATAGACACATTACAAAGGAAGAAGATAGATAGATAATAGATAGATAGATAAATAGATAGATAGATATGAGATAGGTAGATAGATAGATATGAGATAGATATATATTAGATAGATAGATAGATAGATAGATAGATAGAAGAGATAGATAGATATGACATAGATAGATAGTATCTATTAGGGGTGCACCGAAATGAAAATTCTGGTCTGAAACCGAAACCGAAAATTAAGGATGCCCTTGACCGAAAACCGAAACCGAAACTGCCTTTTTGCCCAAATACTTTTAAAATACTTTTTTTAAGTAAAAAAAAAGGAAAGTGAATTAAAATATAAAGTTAAACAGATACATAGATATTATACACACAATGCCACCCAAAGTGGTTATTTTAAAAAAAATGTCACTCTCCCCCCCCTCCCTCCCTTGTCACTCTCCCCCTCCCTTGTCACTCTCCCCCTCCCTTCCTTGTCACTCTCCCCCTCCCTCCTTTGTCACTCTCTTCCCCCCCTCCCTCCCTTGTCACTCTCATTTCCCCCCCTCCCTTGTCACTCTTATTCTACCCCCCCCCTCCCTTGTCACTCTCATTCTACCCCCTCCCTTGTCACTCTCATTCTACCCCCCTTGTCATTCTCATTCTACCCCCTCCGTTGTCACTCTCATTCTACCCCCCCTTGTCACTCTCATTCTACTCCCCCCCTCCCTTGTCACTCTCATTCTACCCCCCCTTGTCACTCTCATTCTACCCCCTCCCTTGTCACTCTCATTCTACCCCCCCTTGTCACTCTCATTCTACTCCCCCCCTCCCTTGTCACTCTCATTCTACCCCCCCTCCCTTGTCACTCTCATTCTACCCCCCTCCCTTGTCACTCTCATTTTACACACCCCCTTGTCACTCTCATTTTACACTCCCCCCTCCCCCTCCCTTGTCACCTCTAGTGTAGCCTGTGTAGCGTGGCCGAGCTCTGTTCGGTCCGCGGTACAGGAGCATTTGTTTCTTGTACCCGGCCGGACTGAAAGGAAGTGCACACTAAGTGAGCACTTCCTGTCAGTCCGGCCGGGTACAGGAAACAAAAGCTCCTGTACCGCGGAACGAACAGAGCTCGGCCACGCTACACTAACAGCAGCAGTAGCACAGAGCAGACACAGCAGGCTGCGCAGCACTGAGCCGGAGATTCTTTAGAGCGGCAAGCGTTTAGGAGGCACAGCATGAGGGGCGCCGCCGGCCAGCCGCCCGAACGTATATAACCAACCATATTTTCTGCCGATATGTACCAATATCGGCCGAAATGGATTAGGCCCATTTTTGGCCGATATTTTCGGCCGCCGGAATTTCGGTGCACCCCTAGTATCTATCTATCTATCCATCCATCATTGCACCAATCCTCCTGTATGGCAGTGAAGTCTGGGGCCCTCACACGTACCCGGACTGGTCAAGATAGGATTCCAGCCCAACAGAAATATTCCACCTGGAATTCTGTAAGCATTTCCTCCCGGTCCATCGGACCACCTCTAACAGTGCCTGTCGAGGGGAGCTGGGCAGATTCCCTCTACACTTTACAATCCAGCAGAGGGCGCTATCATTCTGGGGCCATCTACATAGTAGTAGTGAAGGCTCCCATCACCATAAAGCCTTGCTACACCAAGGTATCCCAGGCAAGGCAAAGCCCCAAAATCAACTTACTAAAAAACCAGCCCGGCCAGATAATCACCCCACACCACCTCACAAAAGCCGGGACAAGGAACACAGTAAACAAGAGACAAGAGGAATATGCTAGTAAATGGAGGAAGGAGGTCAGAGCATCCCAGAAGCTGATGGTGTACCAGAGCCTGCAGAGAGACTACAAACTGGCCCCATATCTGGAGAAACTAGGGAACCACAGAGACCGGAAAATCCTGAGCCGCTACAGACTGAGCGCCCACAGCCTGGCTGTCGAATCCGGACAGCATCGACAGAGCTACATGCCTAGAGAAAGCAGACTGTGCCAGCAGTGCCACCTGGAGGCGGTGGAGGATAAGGCGCACTTCCTGATATACTGTCCCAAATACTCAGTGAGGGACATCCACTTTAGGAGACTCTCTGATATACTCCCAGACTTCAGCTCCATGGAGGAGGAAGAGAAGCTGCCCATCTTGCTGGGAGAGGATGACAACACTGTGGACATAGCAGCACAATATATCAGTGCCTGCCACAGACTGAGAGGAGTCTGATACGCCATGGACTCCGATACCCTGACCCCGGGTGTGTCCGCACTCCTCCCCCCGTCATAATATGCCACGGACTCCTATACACCGACCCCGGGTGTGTCCGCACACCTCCCACCTATCATGATATGCCACGGACTCCTATACACCGACTCCAGGTGTGTCCCCACTATTTCCCACATGATTTGGCAATACTAATGTATAATGTTAGACCTGCCAATAAAGCTTGATTGATGGATAGATAGATATGAGATAGACAGATATTAGATAAATAGATATGAGATACAGAAGATAGATAGATATAGATAATAGATAGATAGATAGATAGATAGATAGATAGATAGATAGATAGATAATAGAAAGATACATAGACAGATATGAGATACACAAAAAATAGATGGATAGTAGTGTTGAGAGAACTTGTGGTTTTAAGTTTGGCATACAAGGTTCAGGTTCGGGTGATCTAAGAATTCCGCTACCATGGACCATAAGTTATGATCGGTGGTAGCGGAATCCATAATAGAATTTATAGATAACCCGAACCTTGTACACCGAACTTGAAACCACAAGTTCTCTCAACACTAATGGATAAATAGATAGATAATATATAGATAAATAGATAGGAGATAGATAAATAATAGAAAGATGTGAAGTAAATGATAGATGCTGCTAACTACAAAACAGGAAACACAGAGATTACAAACTGCAGTAACTGCCATGTAAAACAACTACCCCCAGCATTGTCTGCCTTCCCCCTGGTATTACTCACTGCCTGGACCAGAGCATTCCTCCCAGAGCAGCTGTGTCCTGACCTCAACGCTTCCTGCCCCCCCCCCCCCCCCCCCCCCCATTTCTATTTTTATGAGGTTGGTCAGGAGTTAAAAATGAGGACAACGAAAAAAAGAATATAATGTAGAAAACAATAAACATCCTCAGTGAGGGCCGGACAAGATAGCGGCAGCAGACAGACATGGCGCTATATACCTGCTGGAAGCCTCTGGGGGCACAGCTTAGATGGGGAAGTCATCAATGAATACATGGGCTTACTATCAGCACCGCAGAGGGCACGCTCAGCATGCATAGTGCGGTGCGCAGGGTGCACTGGAGGACTGTGGACGCTAATGTGATTTATTTCTTCTAGTCCATCACTTTTAGGAAGAAATCAAAGCGTGTAACTATTACTAACCAAGAATTCTGGAAAGTACTGATGACTTCACAGCTTCTCAGCATTGAAAGCACAAGCTAGACCCCAGTACATGCTACATCCCATCACAGGCTACAGCCCAGTACAGCCCAAGCTAGACCCCAGTACATGCTACATCCCATCACAGGCTAAAGCCCAGTACAGCCCAAGCTAGACCCCAGTACATGCTACATCCCATCACAGGCTACAGCCCAGTACAGCCCAAGCTAGATCCCAGTACATGCTACATCCCATCACAGGCTACAGCCCAAGCTAGATCCCAGTACATGCTACATCCCATCACAGGCTACAGCCCAGTACAGCCCAAGCTAGACCCCAGTACAGCCCAAGCTAGACCCCAGTACATGCTACATCCCATCACAGGCTACAGCCCAGTACAGCCCAAGCTAGATCCCAGTACATGCTACATCCCATCACAGGCTACAGCCCAGTACAGCCCAAGCTAGACCCCAGTACAGCCCAAGCTAGACCCCAGTACATGCTACATCCCATCACAGGCTACAGCCCAGTACAGCCCAAGCTAGATCCCAGTACATGCTACATCCCATCACAGGCTACAGCCCAGTACAGCCCAAGCTAGACCCCAGTACAGCCCAAGCTAGACCCCAGTACATGCTACATCCCATCACAGGCTACAGCCCAGTACAGCCCAAGCTAGACCCCAGTACATGCTACATCCCATCACAGGCTACAGCCCAAGCTAGACCCCAGTACATGCTACATCCCATCACAGGCTACAGCCCAGTACAGCCCAAGCTAGACCCCAGTATATGCTACATCCCATCACAGGCTACAGCCCAGTACAGCCCAAGCTAGACCCCAGTACAGCCCAAGCTAGACCCCAGTACAGCCCAAGCTAGACCCCAGTACAGCACATAGAATTATGAGTTGTATATTGTGTAGTCCTAGAACATTCACAAACTGACACTTGGGGTACAAGATAATGACACTGACACTTGGGGTACAGGACAATGACACTGACACTTGGGGTACAGGACAATGACACTGACACTCGGGGTACAGGACAATGACACTGAAACTTGGGGTACAGGACAATGACACTGACACTCGGGTTACAGGATAATGACACTGACACTTGGGGTACAGGATAATGACACACTGATACTTGGGTTACAGGATAATGACACTGACACTTGGGGTACAGGACAATGACACACTGACACTTGGGGTACAGGATACTGACACACTGACACTTGGGGTACAGGATAATGACACTGACACTTGGGGTACAGGATAATGACACACTGACACTTGGGGTACAGGATAATGACACACTGACACTTGGGGTACAGGATAATGACACTGACACTTGGGGTACAGGATAATGACACACTGACACTTGGGGTACAGGATAATGACACTGATACTTGGGGTACAGTATAATGACACTGACACTTGGGGTACAGGATAATGACACTGACACTCGGGGTACAGGATAATGACACTGACACTTCGGGTACAGGACAATGACACTGATACTTGGGGTACAGTATAATGACACTGACACTTGGGGTACAGGATAATGACACTGACACTCGGGGTACAGGACAATGACACTGAAACTTGGGGTACAGGATAATGACACACTGATACTTGGGTTACAGGATAATGACACTGACACTTGGCGTACAGGATAATGACACTGACACTTGGGGTACAGGATAATGACACACTGACACTTGGGGAACAGGATAATGACACTGACACTTGGGGTACAAGATAATGACACTGACACTTGGGGTACAGGACAATGACACTGACACTTGGGGTACAGGATAATGACACTGACACTTGGGGTACAGGACAATGACACTGACACTTGGGGTACAGGATAATGACACACTGATACTTGGGTTACAGGATAATGACACTGACACTTGGGGTACAGGACAATGACACACTGACACTTGGGGTACAGGATAATGACACACTGACACTTGGGGTACAGGATAATGACACACTGACACTTTGGGAACAGGATAATGACACTGACACTTGGGGGTACAGGATAATGACACGCTGACACTTGGGGTACAGGATAATGACACTGACACTTGGGGTACAGGATAATGACACACTGACACTTGGGGTACAGGATAATGACACTGACACTTGGGGTACAGGATAATGACACGCTGACACTTGGGGTACAGGATAATGACACTGACACTTGGGGTACAGGACAATGACACACTGACACTTGGGGTACAGGATAATGACACTGACACTTGGGGTACAGGATAATGACACACTGATACTTGGGGGTACAGGATAATGACACTCGGGGGTACAGGATAATGACACTGACACTTGGGGTACAGGACAATGACACTGACACTTGGGGTACAGGATAATGACACTTGGGGGACAGGATAATGACACTGACACTTGGGGTACAGGATAATGACACTTGGGGGACAGGATAATGACACTGACACTTGGGGTACAGGATAATGACACACTGATACTTGGGGGTACAGGATAATGACACTGACACTTGGGGTACAGGATAATGACACACTGATACTTGGGGGTACAGGATAATGACACTGACACTTGGGGTACAGGATAATGACACTGAAACTTGGGGTACAGGATAATGACACACTGACACTTGGGGTACAGGACAATGACACACTGACACTTGGGGTACAGGATAATGACACACTGACACTTGGGGTACAGGATAATGACACTGACACTTGGGGTACAGGACAATGACACACTGACACTTGGGGTACAGGATAATGACACACTGACACTTGGGGGTACAGGACAATGACACTGACACTTGGGGTACAGGATAATGACGCTGACACTTGGGGTACAGGATAATGACACTGACACTTGGGGTACAGGATAATGATACACTGACACTTGGGGTACAGGATAATGACGCTGACACTTGGGGTACGGGACAATGACACACTGACACTTGGGGTACAGGATAATGACACTGACACTTGGGGTACAGGACAATGACACTGACACTTGGGGTACGGGACAATGACACACGTGGGGTCCTAGAACATAATGACTGTGATATAGTTCCCCTCTATGTATTATATAGAAGTTGTCTGTAGTCACGTGGGGGACAGGTGTCCCGGAGTTGGGGGCACCAGGGACAGGACTGGGGGTGACACACGGATGATGAGGTCCTCCATGCCGCCTGCAGCCCTGGAATGTGTAAACAGCCTGTGTATCTTTGCATCAGTTTCCTCAGAAGGTTGCTCAATAAAAATGCCTCTTGATGTGTCATTTCCTGCTGGCGCGCGGCCCCTGACAGAAGAAATAACAGACTGAATGACCAGAGGAGCGAAACGCTGCACCGAGCAAACCTCCTCCATGGTCACCGGGACACCGCGCGGACGAGGACACACAGGTACTCCACCACACCATGAATGGAGCTGTGAAGTTCTGGCACCAGAGTAACGTCTGTGGGGTGTCGGACCACCACCAATCTGATATTTATGTTGTATCCTGAAGATAAGCCTTCAATAGCAAAATTCTGGACAAGCCCTTTAAGGGGACATTTTAGACAGGGGCAGATGGAGGGTGATCTTGGCCTCAGTATTCAGAGGCCCCTTACCAATCACTCGATCTATGAGATAACCTGAGAGCCCTGTGGGTTCTTGGTTTTTGAACCCCTGTGTCATGCTCCGCCCCCTAAGGCCTTGCACTTGGCATAGCACCGTGCATGAATTCTGACAGTGCCCTGTCTGCTGCAGCTCTCTCCATATGACAGCTTAGGGGGCATGTTCTGTCTGCTGCAGCTCTCTCTCTATCACAATTCAGGGGGCACATCCTTTCTGCTGCAGCTCTACCCCTATCACAGCTCGGTGGGGGGGGGATCCTTTCTTCTTCAGCTTTCTCCCTATCACAATCTCAGGGGTTGTGTCCCTTCTGCTGCAGCGCTCTTCCTATCACAGCTCAGAGGGACACATCCTTTCTGCTGCAGATCTCACTCTATCACAGCTCAGGGGACGTGCCCTTTCTGCTGCAGATCTCACTCTATCACAGCTCAGGGGACGTGCCCTTTCTGCTGCAGATCTCACTCTATCACAGCTCAGGGTGGGTGTACTTTCTGCTGCAGATCTCACTCTATCACAGCTCAGGGTGTGTGTCCTTTATGCTGCAGATCTCAATCTATCACAGCTCAGGGGACGTGTCCTTTCTGCTGCAGCACTCTCCCTGTCACAGCTCAGGGTGTGTGTCCTTTATGCTGCAGATCTCACTCTATCACAGCTCAGGGGACATGTCCTTTCTGCTGCAGATCTCACCCTATCACAGCTCAGGGGACGTGCACTTTCTGCTGCAAGTCTCAGTCTATCACAGCTCAGGGGGCACATCCTTTCTGCTGCAGATCTCTCCCTATCACAGCTCAGGGTGTGTGTCCTTTCTGCAGCAGTAATCACTCTGTAGCTGTCACAGTTTCTAACCGTAGATATGGCTGGTAGCAGTTGAAGGACAGAACTGAGCATGTGTGACCACCTCATTAGGAGGACGTGCACATCACTGTACAGATTAAACACCGGGGGGGGGGGGGGGGGGGGCGCTATTATAAAGAGAATATCTCAAAACTGGAGCATTTTTGCATCAGAAAGTAAATTACAAAAAAGAATCGTCATGCGGAATTAGATTTAGCTAACATTTAATGCTGCCACGACCCCTTTAAGATCTCATTGCAGTTAAAGAGACAGTCTGTAAAAAACACCGTATTATGAGTAGTGGGGTTCCGCGGGGGCGGAGCATGACACAAGGATCCGGACCCTGAGATGCAGTTAATCAGATTGTCTGACTTTCTATTTTCCAAGATCCCTCTCCACTACTGGTGGTCCTCAATTATATTCTACAGGCACTTCCCAAAAGTCATGGTACATGCAATAATAAGACAAAAAGTTTTTTTTTCCAGGATTATAAAAAAAAAATACGTTTCAGCTTTTTCTCCAGAATGAGGATGAGCTGGACTACGAGACGGAAGAGATGAGCTGTTTCTGGGGGGAAAAAAGGGGAAGACTTTTTTCCAATCGTGAACAACACCTCGAAATATAATAGGATTGATCCTGACCATCCAGTTGTATAGAGCCTCTCAGTATAACGGGGCTCCAGGCCTAACGCTGGACTCTGCGCAGGAAGTGATCTCCTAACATCTGTACTTCTGACTTCTGGCACTTGTGGTCATCCAGTGTGTGAAACGTCCCACAGTCGCCCCCCGGCCTCTCCCCTCTGTTTTTATGTCACTGGGAAGCAATCTGAAATCCGGTCTCTCCTCGTTCTCATCTGAGATCTATATGTCCAGGGAGTTAGGTTTTTTTTTTTTTCTCTCTGTCAAGATAAAAATAGTTTGGCTGTCTTCTCCAGCAGCTGATCGGCGGGGTTCCTGAGCGTCCGGAGGAGAGATCATCAGTAGAAAAAACTCTCGGAAAACCCCTTTAATGACCATAAGTGAAAACACTTTTGAAATGTTCTAATGTGCATTGTGTCAGTGAATAGAAACATTCCTGTTTACAGTCCTGTAAGCGCAGCTGCCAGCTATCAGCCTAGATTCTAGGACAACACAATCTGTCAGCCTCTGGATGTAATAAAGATGGTGAGGAATGTACCAGACGGTTGTGCAACATTTGTGATACAACTAAAAGGGGTTATCCAAAGTATAAAACATAGAAAACTAACGCCCTGGGCCCCAGCACCCGCGTCTCTCCTGATCCCTGCACGGCCGCCCCCATGTAGTGGATCAAAACATCCGGCAATGGGGGAAGCAGCCAATGGCAGGCCGCGACCGGGACCAGCCTCCCTAGTGTCACTCGCGATGTTATGGAGGCTCGTCCCGGTTGGCTGCTTCCCCCATTGCCGGATGTTTTGCTCCACTACATGGGGGCGGCCGTGCAGGGATCAGGAGAGATGCGGGTGCTGGGGAGCAAGGTAAGTATAATCTATATGAGGGGCCCGGGCGTTAAGGGGGCATGTTTCATACCAGGGATATTCACAACTGGGACGGTTGACGGCACATCAGTAGGATCTGATAGCGATATGCCATCAACGCCAGCTCGGAGCGGGCCCCAGAGGTGGGACCTGAGCCCTTTCTCCAGAACAGGGTCCTTGAAGTAAAGAAAGAGCAGCTACACAGGAGTCACCACCCTTCGTTCACCACTATGGGAGTTCCGAAAACAGCTATTTCCTAGCAGTCCCATAGGGACTGCGCTGGTGCGGCCTGCTCCCCATTTACCACTACGGGACTTCCGAAAATGGCCGTCAGCTGTTTTTGAAAGTCCCATAGCAAGCTGCGCAAGGGCAGCTCTGAGGCACCATTCTAGATACAGGAGCAGGTCCAAAAGGTATCTGACACTGATGGCATATCCTAGTCATTTGTCATCGATGATGGGACTACCCCTTTAAATTATTTGCGCACCCCTTCTAAAGGCTATGTCCACCCTTTCATCATTTTTATTGTTCCGCTGCCTGTAAAATAAGAAAAGAAACAACTTTGCGAACAGTTCTGCTTAAAAATCTCACACCGTTTTGTGTCTGTATCTCCGATGCAAGCCTATGTGTCTCCATGGTAACAGACTGCAAACTGTGTGTAGTCTGACCCTGTAGCCACACTCTCTATTATCCATCCTCTACGTTTTGCTGTGCTGCTGACACACAGGACAATTTAAGGGACTGCTTGACTTCCTATGACTGATATTTCAAAGACGTCCGACCACTTAGGTTAGGCCACGACCCAAATGAAGATCCCCCCCCCCCCCCAAATCCCCTCCAAATTCTTATCCCAGAACAGGCAAACCGTACAGTACTTTAGGCATCATGCACACGAAAAAAAACTGAAACAGATCCGCCAAAAATACGGATGACATCCGTGTGTATTCCGTATTTTGCAGAATGGAACAGCTGACCCCTAATAGAACAGTCCTACCCTTGTCCATAATGCGGACAATAATAGGACATGTCCGGAAATACGGACATACGGAAACGGAATGCACGCGTTTTTTTTTTTTTGCGGACCCTTTGAAATGAATGGTTCCGTAAACGGTCTGCAAAAAAACGGAAGGGACATGGAAAGAAAATACGTTCGTGTGCATGAGGCCTTATACTGACCAGACCCTCAGGTTAGTGCCCATGCCCTTGTTTGCTAGGGGGGGACACAATGTGATGTAGCCCACCTGAGCTCCATAGCGGGCACAGTGGCTCCCCCTACGGTACGCACGCCATTTCCGAACCTCCGATATAATTGAAATTCGAATGATCACTTTATGTCTGTTACTGATTAGATCTTTTTTGCTGTTCAGGTCATTCTGGTACTTGTAGTGGACGCAGGTTTTCCCAAGCACTGGCCCGAACTCCTGACATCTACATCTCCGCTGCTGGCAAACACTGAGAACCCTTCCTTCTCCTTCCTATTATCTGTCCGCCATAAATCATTCCGCTTCATAACATTCTCCCGTCTTATCGGCGGAGTATAAATATTTCTCCCTGAATCTGGGCATTGGACCTTAAAGAGTCACTCTGACACTCAGTAATCTGTTATCGCCTGCACACACCGAGGCGGCAGCAGTCAGGGAGGAGCGCCGTGTTCACTGAAATATTTCAGACATCGCCAGACGACTGCAAGGAAACCAGCTTCATTTAGCTGCATCCAACCGCGGTAACTGCTCCCAATTCTGCGCGGGAGACAATTATTTCCGCTATCAGACAATGACTACAGATGTGGCGGTTTTCAACAAGTCTGGGTGACGACACACGGCACAATACCGGCCCCTCCCCTGGTAATGTACAGCATTTATCCCGTTCCATCTGGAATAATCAAAAATGGATCCGCGTCATAGTCGCGTGGCGGTATTATTATATCATATATTATATATTATAATTAAGGGAATCCCTTGTAGGGATAGCTCGGCTGAATGTAATGATACCTTTCACTTAGCGATCCACTGCTTCGCTCTGGAGAATAAAACATTGTAATCCATATGCAAATGAACAGTTAGGTGCACCGAGGGCGGGCCCAAGCCACTCTGTGCACCCTTGCTGCTCCTGCTCCCCCCTGACAGCCCCTCTCTCTCCAGGTTCCTAGATAGTCATCTCACCTGGGCTTGCAGAAGAAGCAGGAGTAGCAAGGGTGCACAGAGAGGCTTGGCTCCACCCTCGGTGCACTTTGCTGCTCATTTGCATATCATATTTTTTTAAAAAGTCAACAGATCGCTAAGTGAAAGGTATCATTATATTCAGCTGCGCTAGCCCTACACAGCATTTTCTGGTGACAGGCTCCCTTTAGGGGGCTTGTCTGGTTCTGAAAAGCTGATAGAGGCATGTCCTCTGTTCAGGACCCTCATCTATTAGCTGGATTAGAGAGTGGAGGATCCCGCATGTCCAACCGTTACACAGACAGATCATTGGTTTTAAGGAGCACCGTGTAATACTTCACTTCTCCTGTGGTGGCGCTGCAGGGAAACTGAACACAGATTACATTTGATTGCCTGTGATCGGCCTATCGTTAAGGGAAACTTCTAATAAACAGGGATTGTCAAAAGGAGTTTATAAAATGGTCTGCTTTCTTTCCCAGAAACACCGCCACTCCTGATCATGGTCTGTAACATTCCAGCTAATGGCTGCAATACCAGACACTGCCTAAACACCAGAGTGGCGCTGTCTCCTGGGAAGAAAAAAAAAGCTGACTATTTTTTCTGATCTCGTATTCCTTCATTATTAACTGCCTAATGAAGAGATCTGCACATTTCAAGATCTTTTTTCAAGATCTCTAATTGCTGTCGGTGAATGGAATGATTCTTGTTTATGTAGACCTTCGTGCTGCTGCATTTAAAGGGGTATTCCCATTTCAGACATTGGGGGCATATTGCTAGGATTGTCTGATGGGTGCGGGTCCCACCTCTGCACCTATCTCGTAAACATAGCCGGCAAAGTCCCGGAGGTCGCACGGCACATGCGCGGATGCCCACCATTCATTTCTACGCTGGCTCGGCTATTTCCATCGGCTCCATAGAAATGAATGGGAGCGGTGGCCGCGCAAGCGTGGTGCGCTCCCATTCACTTCTATGGGGAGAGCGCTTGGTGGTGGCCGGACCAAGGGAAACCACCTTCCCTGCTCCGTTCTCGACATAGGTGCAGGTCCCTAACGTATGCCCCCATTGTCTGAGATGGGAATACCCCTTTAACTCATTTAACACTTCAGATGGACCGGCTGACCATCTAATGGAGACCTTACAACGTTCCTGTCAACTCCTTATTCAGTGTACATGCATACTCGGCTGTGCAAGCGTGTGTATGGGGGCCCCATAGCCGACAGCTATCTAATGTCTATGGCCAGCCTTAGATGTATGAGCAGAAGTGGTTTCCACAGGTCTGAATGTAAACATACATGACTCCATTCACTGATTGCAAGCAGAGATCTTGACAATGGTGAGCAATCGAAGCATTAACAAGCAGAGGTAATCACTGGAATTGTATCACACGAGAATGACAGTATTCTGATATGGGACTTACGTCTTGGTTCCCTCGGTCCGTCCACTGTCACTTTGATGGCTCTGTGGTAGGTGGCGACTTGAGGTGGATTGGTAAAGACTGTAATGGTCAACGTGAAGCTCTTTCCTGCAATGGAGAATGGAGAGGAATCAGCTGATCGTTCACATAGTCCACTATAACAGCACACATGAAGGGGGCGGCCCACCGGGCACGGGCATCTTTGAAGTCGGAATACCCCTTTAAATAAAGCTCTACTTTACCATTGGCTACACAGTCATCAGGTGTGAGTCTCCTCATTAGGCTACACTTACACATCTGTATCCGTTTTTTGGTCTGCAAAGCGCGGATCCATGAAATACAGATACCTTCCGTGTGCAATCCGCATTTTTCTCACTCCTGTTTATAGAAATGTATTGTCGTCCAGAAAACGGACAAGAATAGGACACGTTCTATAGTTTCAGGGACAGACATATGAATTTGACATCCGTGAACTGTCCGTTTTTCCGCAGACCCATAGAAATAAATGGGTCAGTGTGAGATCCACAAAAAAAAAAGTGGGTCGGACGCACGGTCGCGGGCATGTGGCCTATTACAGTGTTTTCAAGTTGAATGGGTCTGGAACCGTCTACGGAATCCCCACAGAACTGACACTCTTTTATTGCTGCAATTATAACGCGTTTTGGACCGTACCGGTTCCTTCATCAGATGCCACATGCTCTAGATGTTGCAGCATCTGACGACGAGACCAGTACGACCAGTAAGAATTATAATTGCAACAATAAAAGAGCGTCATTTTTATATATACACTGGTCGGTATCCTTGAAGTCAGCGCCACCGGTCCATATACACCTTTGCATAGGGAGGGGGTCATCCATATGGGACACCCCTTAAAGGGGTATTACCGTAACCAAACATAATCCACTAGATAGGGGTATCTCTTAGACTAGTGTGGTTTTCAGTGGTTGGGGAATGATGGAATACGCCTTAATGGTGCCCTCTGTAGGGTCAAGCAATGAGTCTTTCCTCCAATGGGTTACAACGCCATTACGGATTTCTACTGTCAGTAAATTTTCTGACATAGCGCAGCCGTGCGTCCTCCACTCGTCATTTATTTGCTTGCATGATGGGAAGTCCAGCCTGACAATAAGCTGGGATCCCTCAGCTTCATAACAACAAGCATTTGGCTACATGTCAGCGAGGGACAGCGCGCCAGGAGGCCTGACGGTTGTAATCTGTTAAATATATGGCGGTTTTTCCTGTGAGAGAGACTTCTGCAAACTGTTTTACGAGAGGAAGATGGGGGTGGGAAACAGTGACTCAACAAACCGTCATCAGAGCCTAACTGATCTATGGGGATGCTTCTGTTCCTGGTGAGTCTAGTGTCAGTCTACAGCACTATAATAAGAAGAATCCACGCGTTTCGGGCTTCAACACTCTGTACTGGTAGACTAGACTCATGCTACAATAAAAGGACTTCAGAAACATCTATATCACACTGTGCAGTATACTTACCTTAGCCATTCTCCTCCATTCCTCCAGCGTGGATCCCCGGCCGCTCCTGCGGTCCCTTCGTGCACCCTGACATCATGGTCCGAGTATTAGGTGGCTGCAGCAGTGAACTCTTTATTCATAGGGATGACACTGCTGTGATCAGACATGGGCTGCCACAGTCATATGATCGTGCGTGGAGGGATGACAGGAGCAGCAGGAACATGAGACCGATGACGGAAGAACGGATCACAAGGTCCAAATTGATCATCATAGCTCGAAATGCGTTAGCATTTAAATTTTTCTTTCTGCTTCATTTATATAGCAGAGTTATAACACGTTTCCTACATATACTGTGATGACTGCCCCGAAGTAAAATCCGTACGGGGTGTTCCCTACTCGGTTCACAGCCAAATGCAGAGGCAGTTTCAGACTGTCTAGCCCAGATCTGCTAGGTGGACCACCTTCCTCTTCTCCCCCGTATCAGGAAAGGTCACTGACAACCCTCCCTCAGAGCCCAAAATGGCCCAGAGAACAGCTTTCTCTTTTGACCCCTCATAGGACCGCAGCTATACATAACTACATCTGTATTCTACAATCCCAGACACATATTCTATTCGTACAATCTCTATTCGTACAAGTGACTTTTAGGTGCTTTTCTATGACCATCCCATAACCCAGAAAATCTGACGATCCGGTGCAATGCAATAAAAATTGACTTTAGGAGTCATGCACACCCCAGTATTTTTGGTCCTTATCCGATCTGCATTTCTGCGGATCGCGCTAAAAAAAAACAAAAAAAAACGGACAGCACACGGATGTCCTCCATGTGCTTGCTGCTTCTGTTCGGCTGAGCGACAGATTATATAAATTGTCCTATTTTTGTCCGCTTTTTTTTTACAGTGGGTCCTGCGAAAATTGTGGGATGCACGCAATCCGCATCCGTATTTTGTGGATCCGTGATTTGCTGACCACAAAACGGATACGGTAGTGTGCAGGAGGCCTTAATATCAGAATTTCTTGTCTGTTCCGTGAATCACAAACAATGTCAGAAGAGGAGAGGATCTGGAGTCCCCAGTGTAAGAAGTGCAGTGAAGTAGAAGAGGACAAGCACGGGCCCATATCTCCGTCCCCAGACGCAGGAGCATCTCCCGTCTTCTGCAAACTCCTGCCTGCTTCAAAGCCATGTGAGATCATAAGAATGGAGGAGGGGAGGGGGGTCACTTCTGTTTGGACATAATTGCTCCCCATCAAAAGAGGCTTTCTTCATCCGCCATGCGTGAAACCCCAGCCAGCAGCTACGTCTGCCCCTTTCCCCTCCTTCTTCCATATCGAAATGACATCTTGGGACGCAGCCAAAGCCCCGGGTCTATCTGGTATCGGGGAGAACATCCTTTGTTTTTCTTCTAAGTCACTGGGTTAACTTGGCCTCGGCCGTTCTGGCACGGAGAGCGGATTCCCTGCGCCTTATAACTTCCATAGGTCACGGCGGCGTCATACGGGACGGGGAAGTGTCAGTCTAGTAAGAGCCACTTCAGCCGATCACTACAGCCTGCTGCTAAGACCATGTATCTAAGCTTATCGCGCAAGATACCTCTGCTGCATCTAAACCTAACGTGTGTAATGCTGTCTAATAAAATGACGTATCTAAGCCGATCACAGGCGACACTCTCCTCTGAGTCTAAGTATCAAAACCTACCATGTGTAATACGCCCGGCATAGCTGGTGTATCTAAGCTTGTCATGTGTGGTACATCCTCCGAGAACCATGCAGCACTGTGTAATATTACTGCATGTCATAATTTCCTGGGATTGCCGAGTGTGATGCTGAGGTGGTGTATCTAAGCCTATCATGCATGGTACTGCATGCTGGGCTGTGTATCTAAGCTTAGCATGCGTGGTACTGTCTGCCGAGCTGTGTATCTAAGACCTATACAGGTCCTTCTCAAAAAATTAGCATATTGTGATAAAGTTCATCATTTTCTGTAATGTACTGATAAACATTAGACTTTCATATATTTTAGATTCATTACACACCAACTGAAGTAGTTCAAGCCTTTTATTGTTTTAATATTGATGATTTTGGCATACAGCTCATGAAAACCCAAAATTCCTATCTAAAAAAATTAGCATATCATGAAAAGGTTCTCTAAACGAGCTATTAACCTAATCATCTGAATCAACTAATTAACTCTAAACACCTGCAAAAGATTCCTGAGGCTTTTAAAAACTCCCAGCCTGGTTCATTACTCCAAACCGCAATCATGGGTCAGACTGCCGACCTGACTGCTGTCCAGTAGGCCATCATTGACACCCTCAAGCAAGAGGGTAAGACACAGAAAGACATTTCTGAACGAATAGGCTGTTCCCAGAGTGCTGTATCAAGGCACCTCAGTGGGAAGTCTGTGGGAAGGAAAAAGTGTGGCAGAAAACGCTGCACAACGAGAAGAGGTGACCGGACCCTGAGGAAGATTGTGGAGAAGGACCGATTCCAGACCTTGGGGGACCTGCGGAAGCAGTGGACTGAGTCTGGAGTAGAAACATCCAGAGACACCGTGTACAGGTGTGTGCAGGAAATGGGCTACAGGTGCCGCATTCCCCAGAAACAGCGGCCGAAGCGCCTGACCTGGGCTACAGAGAAGCAGCACTGGTCTGTTGCTCAGTGGTCCAAAGTACTTTTTTCGGATGAAAGCAAATTTTGCATGTCATTCGGAAATCAGAGTCTGGAGGAAGACTGGGGAGAGGGAAATGCCAAAATGCCTGAAGTCCAGTGTCAAGTACCCACAGTCAGTGAGGGTCTGGGGTGCCATGTCAGCTGCTGGTGTTGGTCCACTGTGTTTTATCAAGGGCAGGGTCAATGCAGCTAGCTATCAGGAGATTTTGGAGCACTTTATGCTTCCATCTGCTGAAAACCTTTATGGAGATGAAGATTTCATTTTTCAGCACGACCTGGCACCTGCTCACAGTGCCAAAACCACTGGTAAATGGTTTACTGACCATGGTATTACTGTGCTCAATTGGCCTGCCAACTCTCCTGACCTGAACCCCATAGAGAATCTGTGGGATATTGGGAAGAGAAAGTTGAGAGACGCAAGACCCAACACTCTGGATGAGCTTAAGGCCGCTATCGAAGCATCCTGGGTCTCCATAACACCTCAGCAGTGCCACAGGCTGATTGCCTCCATGCCACGCCGCATTGAAGAAGTCATTTCTGCAAAAGGATTCCCGACCAAGTATTGAGTGCACAACTGAACATAATTATTTGAAGGTTGACTTTTTTTTGTATTAAAAACACTTTTCTTTTATTGGTCGGATGAAATATGCTAATTTTTTTAGATAGGAAATTTGGGTTTTCATGAGCTGTATGCCAAAATCATCAATATTAAAACAATAAAAGGCTTGAACTACTTCAGTTGTGTGTAATGAATCTAAAATATATGAAAGTCTAATGTTTATCAGTACATTACAGAAAATAATGAACTTTATCACAATATGCTAATTTTTTGAGAAGGACCTGTATGTGGTATCGCTTGAAGAGCTATGTGTCTTAGACCAATGTGTGGCATTCTGCTGAGCTGTGTATCTAATCCTATCTTGTGTGACACTGTTTACTGAACTGGTCTATCTAAGCCAGTCATATGTTAAACTGATGTATCTAAGCCATTCTTGTGTGATATTTGCTGAGGCACTAGAAATAATCCTATCATATGTGATACTGTCTGCTGAGTCACAGTATCTAAGCCTATTATGTGTGATACTGTCTGCTTAGTATCTAAGATTTTCATGTGTGATGCTGTCTAATGAGCTGGTGTACCTGTCATACGTGGTACTGTCTGCTGAGCCGCTGTATCTAAGCCTGTCATATTGGATACTGGACGCTAAGCTGTATAACTACTAGTTGAGGAAATAGCTAAAATGACATTGAAGGGGGAAGTTATCATTATGGGAGACTTTAATCTTCGTGATGTAAACTGGAAAACCAAAATAGCTAGTTCTGCCAGGAGTACAGATATTCTAAATTCCCTACTGGGATTATCTCTACAGCAAGTAGTGGAGGAGCCAACCCGGAAGAAGGCCATTTTAGATTTAGTATTCACAAATGGGAATTTGGTATCTGATATTACTGTAGGGGAAAGCTTGGGATCTAGTGATCACCAGTCAGTGTGGTTTACTATAAGTACAGTGACTGAGTCACACCACACAAAAACAAAAGTTTTAGATTTTAGAAAAACTGACTTTTCTAAAATTAGATTAGGAACAGTTTCATTGGAGTCCAGTAGAAATGGGACTACGTAATAGTGGCACTATTGAATTAGGCTTCTAAGTAAAAGCAAAAAAAGGAAGAGACCACTGTGGTACTCAGCAGAAGTGGCCAAAATCATTAAAAACAAAAAGATAGCATTTAGGAATTATAAAAAAAAAAAAAAAGGATGCGGATGACAGGCAAATATATAAGATTAGGCAGAGAGAGGCCAAACAAGCTATAAGAGCTTCTAAAGCACAGGCAGAAGAGAAATTAGCTCAGTCAGGGAAAAAAGACGATAAGACATTCTTCAGATACATAAATGAAAAAAGGAAACTAAAACAAGGAATTACCAAATTAAAAACAAAAGAAGGAAGGTATATGGAAGAAGATAAAGAACTAGCTGACTGCCTCAATGAATACTTCTGTCCAGTTTTTACAAAGGAAAATGAAGGAGAAGGACCTCAGTTAGGAAAGAAGACTAATGAATCTTTTGATGCATGTGTCTTTACAGAGGAAGAGGTTCTAAGTCAGCTGTCTAAAATTAATACAAATAAGTCACAGAGGGCTGATGGGATACACCCAAAGCTATTAAAAGAGCTTAGCGGTGATCTAGCAAAACCATTAACAGATTTATTTAACCAATCACAGGCAACAGGAGTCGTCCCAAAAGATTGGAAATTAGCAAATGTTGTGCCCATTCACAAGAAAGGTAGTAGGAAGGAATCGGGCAACTATAGGCCAGTAAGCCTGACATCAATAGTGGGTGACAAAAATAATAGATGGCGGAGGTGCAGTAGACCTCGCTTATCTAGACTTCAGTAAGGCTTTTGATACTGTCCCACATAGAAGGCTTATCAATAAATTGCAGTCTTTGGGCTTGGACTCCCATATTGTTGAATAGATTAGGCAGTGGCTGATACTGTCCCACATAGAAGGCTTATCAATAAATTGCAGTCTTTGGGCTTGGACTCCCATATTGTTGAATAGATTAGGCAGTGGCTGAGGGACAGACAACAGAGGGTTGTAGTCAATGTAGTATATTCAGACCAAGGTCTTGTTACCAGTGGGGTACCTCAGGGATCTGTTCTGGACCCATATTGTTTAATATCTTTATCAGCGAAATTGCAGAAGGCCTCAATGGTAAGGTGTGTCTTTTTGCTGATGACACAAAGATTTGTAACAGGGTTGATGTTCCTGGAGGAATACACCAAATGGAAAAGGATTTAGGAAAACTAGAGGAATGGTCAAAAATCTGGCAACTAAAATTTAATGTTGATAAGTGCAAGATAATGCACCTGGGGCGTAAAAACCCAAGAGCAGAATATAAAATCAGTGATACAGTCCTAACCTCAGTATCTGAGGAAAGGGATTTAGGGGTCATTATTTCAGAAGACTTAAAGGTAGGCAGACAATGTCACAGAGCAGTAGGAAATGCTAGCAGAATGCTTGGGTGTATAGGGAGAGGCATTACTAGTAGAAAGAGGGAGGCGCTCATGCCGCTCTACAGAGCACTAGTGAGACCTCATTTGGAGTATTGTGCTCAGTACTGGAGACCATATCTCCAGAAGGATATTGATACTTTGGAGAGAGTTCAGAGAAGAGCTACTAAACTGGTACATGGATTGCAGGATAAAACTTACCAGGAAAGATTAAAGGACCTTAACATGTATAGCTTGGAAGAAAGATGAGACAGAGGGGATATGATAGAAACTGCTAAATACATAAAGGGAATCAACTCGGTAAAAGAGGAGAGAATATTTAAAAGAAGAAAAACTGCTACAAGAGGACATAGTTTTAAATTAGAGGGGCAAAGGTTTAAAAGTAATATCAGGAAGTATTACTTTACTGAGAGGGTAGTGGATGCATGGAATAGCCTTCCTGCAGAAGTGGTAGCTGCAAATACAGTGGAGGAGTTTAAGCATGCATGGGATAGCCATAAGGCCATCCTTCATATAAGATAGGGCCAGGGGCTATCCATAGTATTCAGTATATTGGGCAGACTAGATGGGCCAAATGGTTCTTATCTGCCGACACATTCTATGTTTCTAACTAAGACTATCATGTGTGATACTCTCTGCTGCGCTGTGTATCTAAGCTTATCATTTGTGATTTGCAGTATCTAAGCCTATCATATGCAATACTGTCTGCTTGGCTGGTGTATCTATAAATATAATGAGTGATACTGTCTAATGAGCTGATGTATCTAAGCATGTCATGTGTGATACTGTATGTTGAGCCGCTGTAGCTAAGCCTGTCATGTGATACTGTCTGCTTAGCTGCTGTATCTAGGAACATCATGTGCAATACTGTCTGCTCAGCCACTGTATCTAAGCCTGTCATGTGTGATACTGTCTGCTCAGCCACTGTATCTAAGCCTGTTGTGTGTGATACTGTCTGCTCAGCCACTGTATCTAAGCCTGTCATGTGCGATACTGTCTGCTCAGCCATTGTATCTAAGCCTATCATGTGCGATACTGTCTGCTCAGCCACTGTATCTAAGCCTGTCATGTGTGATACTGTCTGCTCAGCCACTGTATCTAAGCCTGTTGTGTGTGATACTGTCTGCTCAGCCACTGTATCTAAGCCTGTCATGTGTGATACTGTCTGCTCAGCCATTGTATCTAAGCCTATTATGTGTGATACTGTCTGCTCAGCCATTGTATCTAAGCCTATCATGTGCGATACTGTCTTCTCAGCCATTGTATCTAAGCCTGCCATGTGCGATACTGTCTGCTCAGCCATTGTATCTAAGCCTATCATGTGTGATACTGTCTGCTCAGCCACTGTATCTAAGCCTGTCATGTATGATACTGTCTGCTCAGCCATTGTATCTAAGCCTATCATGTGTGATACTGTCTGCTCAGCCACTGTATCTAAGCCTATCATGTGCGATACTGTCTGCTCAGCCACTGTATCTAAGCCTATCATGTGTGATACTGTCTGCTCAGCCATTGTGTCTAAGCCTGTTGTGTGTGATACTGTCTGCTCAGCCATTGTGTCTAAGCCTGTTGTGTGTGATACTGTCTGCTCAGCCACTGTATCTAAGCCTATCATGTGTGATACTGTCTGCTCAGCCATTGTGTCTAAGCCTGTTGTGTGTGATACCCTACGAGAGAATCACACAGCACTACATTCTCCATCCTAAGGATTTAGTTAAAAATAAATTTCCAGGGAACCCGATGTATCTAAGCCTCTGTGATAGTATTGTCAGTGGGACTTCATAGGACGTTATTTAGATACGGGTATCTACCTACTCATCATGGGGTTGTCCAACATGCCCCAATATAATGCCCCATGAGTGGTCACAGGACAGGAAAAACTATCCTGACCGAGACATCTGAGCTGCAAATATTTCTGAGCAGTCTACAAATGTCTGCTTCCCATTAATAAATGCAGTCAAGGTCCGAGCAGAGAGGATAAGGAGACTGGCCTTCCCAATCCTGCAAGTTAGAGGCTATAAAAGTGCCCGGCGGACCTCCTGGAGACATGTTTTACAGCAGTCACATGGACCACAGGCACAATGGACAGTAGACAGCTCACTGACTTCTATGGGAGAATGTTGTGGGCATGCTCTGTCACTTGTGCAGAGGTCATTTAGCAGGGAGGGGGAGAAGATAAGTTGTAACCATGACCAATTGTGAGCAGTGAATTCTGTGTTATCTATCTCTAGGTGTTACCTGTCATTGTAACTCTGTAGGTGATGATAATGAGATGACTGCTGAGAAGAGGTGATGTCCACAGAACAGGAAGTATCAGGGTATTAATGAGGCTCAGTGGGAGGGGGGGGGATTTCAATATTTTTTTTTTTAAACAGAGACATGGAAAATTAAAAATGACATCACCCAAAATTATTTAAAATGTTACCATAAAAAAAATTAATTTATGTTAACATAAAAACTTGATTTAAACAGGATCAATTTCTGATGAGACACTCCCTTTAAGTCATCAAATTTCAGTTTTTTTAGACAACGGGGATGGGGGAGGGGGGTTATTTATGAAACTGACTATAAGAAAAACAGTATCTGTTGCCCATAGCAACAAATCACGGCACAATTTTCATTTATATGAAAGATAAAAGCTGCACTGTGATTGGTTGCTACGGGCAACAGAGGCAGTTTTTCTTTTGGACAATATTCATAAACCTGCTCCAATGAGTCAGTTAAGGGCAACACCCCCCCCCCCCCCCCCTCTACCTGCATAGTTGCAAACTGTCCCAAATTTTCAGGGAAAGTCCCTGATTTTCAGGGCATTTCCTGCTAGATTCGGGGGGCGTTACCAGGGACGGGGTTTTAGATGCCCCCATTTTACCAACCCAAAGTATGCACTGTATATGGCTTAGTTCCCAACCAGTCCTGGGAAATGGGCAGGAAGGGGCGGAGCTGACTGCAATTTTGCCAAGAAAGGGGCGGGGTTTGTAGAAATTTACCTCAAAGTGGGTGGTCTGTGGGCATTTTCTGGCCATTTTTAGGCTGTCCTTTGGCAACTATGACATAAGGAATAGTTCAATAGTTCAAGTCCCCAGCGTTACCCTTAGTTCCCAAAGTGTCCCTCTTTCGTTGCCATAGGTCCTCAAGTATCAGCATGTCACTGTACAGTTAAATTTGTAAAATGCCCCCTACTTAGAGGAGACCTGAAGGAAACAAAACGAGGGCTTACAATGCTCAATATAAATGGGAAAACAGTTTTTTTTATATATGACTTATAGGCTGAAATATGATTACTTGAAGTTACAGGCCCGAATCCTAAGGCTACCCTACTGAGAGGTTTTATCAGAATCTCCATGGCAATGCTAATCCTGACAGGAATCTAGGACAGGCTTTGGGCCTGTAACTTCGGGAGATCGTATCTCAGCTTAGAAATGAGATATTAAAAAACTCTTTTCACATTTTTGACATCCGCCACAAGACCTTACAATATAATAGTAATGTGATAGTAAATGGTTCATGGCTGCAAGTTAAAGAGGAGCTGTCACCGCTCCTGACATGTCTGTTTTAGTAACTACTTGCATTCCCCATGTAACAACAATTCTGGAGCATCTATTCTTATGGCTCTATGATGTGCCGTTCCTTTATTATTCCTGCTAGAAGTTATGAATGAATTACAAACAGTTTGCAAAGAAGGTCCACATGGGTGTTATCAGTCTGGGGTGTGCCTAATCAGTGCTTCAGACAGGGCAGGGACACCTCCCTAGTTGGGAAAACCCATCTGGACCTTCAATGCAAACTGCTGCCAATTCACTCAGAATTTCTAGTAGGAATAATAAATAAATGGCATGACATACAGTCAGAGGAATAGATGCTTCAGAATTATTACATGGGGGATGGAGAGAGATATTTCATCAGTGAGGAACCTGTATAATGTTATGTGTCTATAGAGATGGACTGCAGGAACCTACAAGAAACATAAAAAGAGGGTGTAGCCACCAGTCATCTGAGAACCTACCTCTTCCGCTCCTGCCCACAAATCTCAGGTCGTTAAACCTCGCCACTTGATTCTTCATGACGGCAGAAGCATTCCTGAGTTCGGCAGAATAGTTTTCATCATTCCCCGCCATGACGGTGACCACAGAGCCATCCGCCACCTCTCCCAGTGCAACCACCTGCGGAAACATCATTTGGGCAATTAATGAGATGCAGTGATGGAGGGTGCAGGAAAGAAATGATGGGAGTTATAGTTCCATTGCAGGCAAGCTTTCTGCAGTTTTAAAAATACAGTAACCCATAGAATACCAATTAAAGGGGTCATCCAAGACTAACACAGACCTCCCAAAGTGGCCGACCAGCGGAGAAGATCATACTTACCTGGCTCCTGCCGCTGGGTTTGGTCTCTGTCGTTCCCAGACTGGTTCTTCCTCTCCCTGCAGAGCTGAAATCAACATCCGTCGACAGGGGGGGACACTTAACCGCTGCCCAGGCCGTCCTACTGGTCATGTGACGCAAGGAGCATGTGGCGGTCACGAGTCCCCCTGTCGACAGATGTTGATTTCAGCCTGGGAGCTATGAAAAGTAAGGTAAGGTAAGTATGATCTCCACCATAGACCGGCCACTCTGGGAGGTCTGTGTTAGTCTTGAGTAACCTCTTTAAAGGGGTTATCCATACGCCCGGGCCCCTCACCGAGGTTGTATGTACTCGGCTCCCCGGCACCAGCGTCGCTTCTGACGCCCACACAGCCGCCGCTGCATCTTCCTTTAGAGTGGATGAATACATCCAGCGTCGGGCAGCGGGGTGGGGTGGCAGTCAGTAGCAGGCCGCAACGGGAACGAGCCTCCCTAGCATCGCGGGTGACAGACCCGTTCCCATCGCAGGCTGTTGTTGGCACCCCCCGATGCTGGATGGTTTCATCCATGCAACGTGGACATGCAGCAGCGGCCATGCCAGTATGAGAAGCGACACAGGTGCCAGGGAGCAAGGTAAGTAAGGGGCCCGGGTGTATGGGGTGGCATTTTAGGGGTTGGATAACCCGTTTAACTCTGCTAAAAATCAGAATAATATAAGGACTGATTCTGCATTTTTTATTTTATTTTTGTTAACTGAATGTTTTTGAGAATTTTTGATAGATTTATTTTCTTTTATAACTTTTTTTTCATACTACGTTTTATGAACTGAAATAAGCTAAATCAGCAAGTTTTGGGGGAAAAATATTGTAATATTCAAAAACTGTGCAGACAGGGCAGGCTGTATTATGGAGGCCTACTCTAATATTCACCATACGAACTTATATTACGTCCATTACCGCTTTTAGCTAATAAATGTGATATCTAAAGCTGCTTCTGGTTTATAACCCAATGCATTTCCCCCTGATGTCAGCCTTGTAGCGGGGCCTACAAAGTAGCTAAATTACAGTATAAGGCTCCATTCACACGTCCGTAGTGTATTGCGGATCCGCAATACACCCGGCCGGCACCCCCATAGAAATGCCATGTTCAATTTTTTTCCGGAGCCACGGACCGGAAGATCAGCGGCACGCTCCGGAAATGCGGATGCGGACAGCACCTATTACGCAAAATTGCGGAACAGATGCGGAGCACAATTGTGGACGTGGGAATGGAGCCTAATAGCTTTCAAGCCGTCACTTAGTTACAGAGTCACCCAGTCTTCCCACAGACGCATAGCCCCTGCTTTGCTCCCTACTCCTTTCTATGTAGCTCCCCTCCTGCTTTGCACTGAAATAAACATGCCCATACAGTACATTTCACCCTAACAAGCATTCCTCCCGACTCCTGAGCCAAGTATGCATGTGTGATCAATGGGGAGAGGGGAAAAAACTGCTGCCAGACACCACAGCTTAACTCCCACAGGATTAAATGATCAACCATGTTGAAATCCAGCATGTCCAATCCTTCTTTACCCTGATGTCTCTGCCATCAGGGATGAGTCAAAGCACCCCCATATTGTACCTATCAGGTTCCACCAAAATTGTCAGGTTCATCCAACATACCTCTTCTAGGTATGGACACTTTAAATGGGTTTTCCGGGATTTTAATATTGATGGCCTATCCTCAGGATGTCACGCTCATCGGTCACGTGGCCTAGGCGTAGCTCAGTCCTATTCAAGTGAACGGGGCTGAGCTGCGATTCCAAGCACGGCCACTATACAATGTACGGCGCTGTGCTTGGTGAGCTGCGAGGAGGCCACGGCGCTCATCGGAGACCCTTCCTCAAATAGCCGATCAGCAGGGGTAGGGGGAAATGGACCCCCTCTGATCTCATATTCATGAAGTATCCTGCGGACAGGCTATCAATATGATAAACCCTGGAAAACCTATTTAAATGCAATGGAAGCTCTGTAGAGCATGGCAGTAAAAAAACCATAACCGTAAAACACATACATACAGTATATAATGGTAGCTAATGCATCCCAGCTACAAATCGGGAAATATTCATATAAAATATTGGTTTATTACTTTTACATCCTACTATAAATGGTACATAAGTGAACATGCATGTTTTAATATTATAGTTTTATAAAAAAAAAATGACTGTTAATACAAAGCTGCACCACTAGTTTTGGCGAATTGGTTGTTTTTCAAATGAAGGCCCAGAATGCCTTGCATCACTGCCACTGAGATCCGAATAGATGGCGAGAGCCCCTTCCAAAAAACACTGTCCTATTACAAATGATAACTGTAACCCATGAGAACAGGGTGACCCCAAAAAGTAGAGTTCCCCTCGAAGGTCAGGTCTCCGTAGGTCTAAATAACGTTCACATAGTTGGATGCCTACAGCTGAATCCCACCCAGTGGTGTACCTATTGCTACTAGACTTTAAAGGGAACCTGTCACCGGGATTTTGTGTATAGAGCTGGGGACATGGGTTGCTAGATGGCTGCTAGCACATCCGCAATACCCAGTCCCCATAGCTCTGTGTGCTTTTATTGTGTAAAAAAAACGATTTCATACATATGCAAATTAACCTGAGAAGAGTCCTATCCCTGACTCATCTCACTTACAGGACTCGTCTCAGGTTAATTTGCATATGTATCAAATCATTTTTTTTACACAATAAAAGCACACAGAGCTATGGGGACTGGGTATTGCGGATGTGTTAGCGGCCATCTAGCAACCCATGTCCTCAGCTCTATACCCAAAATCCCGGTGACAGGTTCCCTTTAACTTCTGTGGGCCCATAGACCACACTGGCACCTCAAAAGTAGGAATGGAAAGAACAGTGATGACATCACACAATCTGCACAATGATGTAATCACACTGGAGCTAGTCCACTTTACTAATGTACGCTTCACCATCACAGTGTGTATAGATCCTATACAATGGCCAGGAGTAGGCCAAAACTACATGCGTTTGGCATGATCGGACAAAACTGGTTAATCACTAGCCATTTTTCTCACGTCATATTTTTTTAAATTGACTCTCCGGTCAGACAGTTTAGAGTGGCCTGTTGGTAGTAAAATCATTCATATGACTGCTATACGGGTAACCAGCATAAGTGTATGGCCAGCTTTGATAAACCATAGTCTTAAAAGGCATGTAGAGTAATTATATATATATATATATATATATATATATATTGTTACAGTTTGTATTATACTCCAGAGCTGCACTCACTATTCTGCTGGTGCAGTCACTGTGTATATACATTACTTATCCTGTACTGATCCTGAGTTACATCCTGTATTATACTCCAGAGCTGCACTCACTATTCTGCTGGTTGAGTCACTGTGTATATACATTACTTATCCTGTACTGATCCTGAGTTACATCCTGTATTATACTCCAGAGCTGCACTCACTATTCTGCTGGTGCAGTCACTGTGTACATACATTACATTACTTATCCTGTACTGATCCTGAGTTACATTCTGTATTTTACTCCAGAGCTGTACTCACTATTCTGCTGGTGCAGTCACTGTGTATATACCTTACTCATCCTGTACTGATCCTGAGTTACATCCTGTATTATACTCCAGAGCTGCACACACTATTCTGCTGGTGGAGTTACTGTGCACATACATTACTTATCCTGTACTGATCCTGAGTTACATCCTGTATTATACTCCAGAGCTGCACTCACTATTCTGCTTGTGCAGTCACTGTGTATATACATTACTTATCCTGTACTGATCCTGAGTTACATCCTGTATTATACTCCAGAGCTGCACTCACTATTCTGCTGGTGGAGTCACTGTGCATATACATTACTTATCCTGTACTGATCCTGAGTTACATCCTGTATTATACTCCAGAGCTGCACTCACTATTCTGCTGGTGCAGTCACTGTGTGCATACATTACATTACTTATCCTGTACTGATCCTGAGTTACATTCTGTATTATACTCCAGAGCTGTACTCACTATTCTGCTGGTGCAGTCACTGTGTATATACATTACTTATCCTGTACTGATCCTGAGTTACATCCTGTATTATACTCCAGAGCTGCACTCACTATTCTGCTGGTGGAGTTACTGTGCACATAAATTACTTATCCTGTACTGATCCTGAGTTACATCCTGTATTATACTCCAGAGCTGCACTCACTATTCTGCTGGTGCAGTCACTGTGTACATACATTACATTACTTATCCTGTACTGATCCTGAGTTACATTCTGTATTTTACTCCAGAGCTGTACTCACTATTCTGCTGGTGCAGTCACTGTGTATATACCTTACTCATCCTGTACTGATCCTGAGTTACATCCTGTATTATACTTCAGAGCTGCACTCACTATTCTGTTGGTGCAGTCACTGTGTGCATACATTACATTACTTATCCTGTACTGATCCTGAGTTACATTCTGTATTATACTCCAGAGCTGTACTCACTATTCTGCTGGTGCAGTCACTGTGTATATACATTACTTATCCTGTACTGATCCTGAGTTACATCCTGTATTATACTCCAGAGCTGCACTCACTATTCTGCTGGTGGAGTTACTGTGTACATACATTACATTACTTATCCTGTACTGATCCTGAATTACATCCTGTATTATACTCCAGAGCTGCACTCACTATTCTGCTATTAGTCATCAAGTTGTGTCAGTTAACTGTAATAATACAGTTTCCTCCATCAGATTAATGTACAGTTCCTGGTATGAATACAAATCATTAGGACAAGCTCTATGCAAAAATTTAACAAGCAGGAAATTAAGGTTGTAAATCCTGTAGAATTGTGAGTGCAGCTCTGGAGTACAGGCTATAACTGGTGATGCGATAAGTAATGAATGTATACAGTGATTCTACCAGCGGAATAGTGAGTGTAGCTCTGGAGTATAATACAGGATGTAATTCAGGATCAGTACAGGATAAGTAATGTATGTACACAGTGACTTCACCAGCAGAATAGTGAGTGCAGCTCTGGAGTATAATACAGGATGTAACATGGGATCAGTACAGGATAAGTAATGTATGTACACAGTGACTTCACCAGCAGAATAGTGAGTGCAGCTCTGGAGTATAATACAGGATGTAACATGGGATCAGTGTAGGATAAGTAATGTACAGTAATATGTGTACACAGTGACAATACCAGCAGAATAGTGAGTGCAGCTCTGGAGTAAAATACAAAGAGAGCTACGTAAATCAAAAGTACCTAAAACAAGTCTGGTGTAATATCTTCAATAAAAAGCCTAAGTTCTGAGAATCATGATAACAATGTACACATCATCTTCCAGGAAGGCTCAGAGATCAGATATCAGTGCAAATGCAGAAAATAAAGAAAAATAATCTTTTGATACCACAGAGGGGACCAAAATAGCTCAACTAGGGTCCATGTCAGGGTGTGCCCAGCTCAGACTGCCCCCACCGCCTTTTCCAATTGGAGGCATGGACCTACACAACTAAAGCTACAGTGGTAAAAATATCATGGACAATGCCACATGTGAGCGTGGCTCACTGCAAAGTCCCATATGTCCATCAATCCTGAGCCACCATGGATGGGCACACCAGATGGCAGCAGCTGGATGGGTCGCACCTGCATCCACACGGGAGCTTTAACTCAGGTTTAAATGGGGCAACTATAGCCAGGTGAAAAGGCTCTGCAGACAACATGTTTGGATCTGGAGGGAAACCTATCTGAACGGTGTAGATAGAGGATCTCCAAGAAAAACCTCACAATCCAGCAGGAGTATCTCTGTCTGAGTAAGGCAGTCATCTGAGCATGAGCAATGCTACGTCGTCTGTCATTTCTGATGAAATGGATTTCTCTATCTCTGCAAGCCACACTCATCAGTGAAGGCGAGAAGGTCCAGACGATAAAGTCATGGACCATTGGGGGCAATCCAGAGGCACTTCACCAGTAATATCACAGCTTCTATCTATTATCTATCTATCGATCTAATATCTATCTATCTAACTATTATCTATTTATCTATCTATCTATTATCTATCTATCTATCTATCTATCTATCTATCTATCTATCTATCTATCTTCTGTATCTCATATCTATCTACTGTATCTATCTATTATCTATCTATCTATCTATCTCCTATCTATCTATTATCTATCTATTATCTATCTATCTATTATCTATCTATTATCTATTTATCTATCTATTATCTATTATTATCTATCTATCTATTATCTATCTATCTATCTATCTATCTATTATCTATCTATTATCTATCTATCTACTGTATCTATCTATTATCTATCTATCTATTATCTATCTATCTAATATCTATCTATTATCTATCTATCTATTATCTATCTATCTATTATCTATCTATCTATCTATTATCTATCTATCATCTATCTATTATCTATTTATCTATTATCTATCTATCTATCTATCTATCATCTATCTATTATCTATCTATCTATCTATCTATCATCTATCTATCTATCTAGTATCTATCTAATATCTATCTATTATCTATCTATCTATCATCTATGTATCTATCTATCTATCTAGTATCTATCTATTATCCATCTTCTATCAATTCAATAAAGCTTTATTGGCACATCTAAGTAAAATATTTAGCATTGCCCTATCATCTATCTATAATCTATTGCATATCTACAGATGTAGCAGGGTTAATGGGAGTCTGTCCTCACAGTCTCACCTTTCTACCCCTTCCCATAGCTTTCTAGCAGCATTACAGTTGATAAAAAAACGTTACTTTTATAAGCAATCGTGGACTTATAAAACTGACAAAAATCATCTTAGTAGGATATGCAAATGAGGGCTCGCAAGTGCCCAGGGCGGCGTCAACCTCGTAGGTGCCCAGGCAGCTCTGCCTTATCGTCGCTTCCCCCCGCCCATCCTTTCCCTTTGCCCGCCTGTCTTCTTACTTCTTCTCTCGCCGAGATCCCTTGCCAGCACGCTGAGTCCGTTAGCTGGCGCATGCGCATTAATTACTGTGATGCCGTACCAGGAATGGACATCGCAGTGCGCATGCGCCGGCCGACGGACTCAGCGCGCAGTTTTATAAGTCCACGATTGCTTATAAAGGTAACGTTTTTATCAACTGTAATGCTGCTAGAAAGCTATGGGAAGGGGTAGAAAGGGGACACTGTGAGGACAGACTCCCTTAACATACAAACTCTTAGCTCGTCACGTTATCTTGAAACAAAAGCCACTGAAGGTGTTTCCTTAACACATTTAGTTTAGATGACACGTCTCATAACTCGTGAGTGTTAACTCTACTACATCTGTATCTTATATCTATCTTTCTATCTATTATCTATAATCTATCTGATATCTATCCCTTGCCTATCTATTATCTATCTATCCTTCTCATATCTATCTATCTATAATGTATCTATTATCTAGCTATCTAATCTATAATCTATCTATTATCTTTCTATCTATATTCTATCTTCCTCATATCTATCTATTATCTATCTATCTGATATCAATCTAGCGATCTATCTATAGTCTATCAATCAATCATTATCTATCTATATATATATACGGTATCTATCTGATATCTATCCCATGTCTATCTATCCATTTGCCTGTGTGACACACTCTTTCTCTCTCTCTTTCTCTAGATAGATACTTTAAAGATGTGTAAACGGTTCACATAATCCAAGATCACTCTTCAAATACACAAATAAGTATAAAAAGTATAAAATTTATCAAATCTCACATTTCCCAGCAATACCTTATTCTAGCACCTGATCTAACGCGCTGGTTATGAGTAGGCTTTACCGCCGCCCTCCTGACACGCAGAACACACTGTCACTCTAAGGCTATGTTCTTATACACGGCTTCCCTCATTGAGTCCCTGAGTCCTGTCCCGGATCACTGAGCGGCCATCAGTCTAATGGCAGAAATAAACTGCGTGTGAATCTCCTGCATTAGGGTGCGGAGCTCTTCCCACTTAAAGGTGTCGTACAAGATTAGAAGAACCCGGCTTCCAGAAAAGCTCAGCTCCATTCACTTCATAGGAGGCCTGGACAGACGTGGAGCCCTGTAAGAACAAGGGTGCGGCACATCCAGAGGAGCTCCAGAACTCCACAGACTTTAATGTGAAGCAGGAATAGGTCTCCTGGGATAACACCTCGGCTTGTAGAATGGGAGTCAGGGAACCCCTGGGGGTACTAGAAGTGGAATACCCACCTATCAGACATTTCTGAAACTGGAACACCCCTTTAAAGCTTTTGTAGATACAACAGTTTTTAGATGAGGTAGGTATATATGTACGGTATGTCTTATACATCATGTAGGCCTATGGAGCCCCTAAGCCAGGGGTCGGCAACCTCGAGAACTCCAGACGTTGTTAAACTACTACTCCCAGCATGCTCCAGTCAATTTAAAGAGAGCTTTGCCTTGTGACTGCTATGGCCATTTACAGGCTTCAGCGGCCACATCTGCTTGACCGGTACAGATAACCCCTGAGGCTCTGTCATCCAGATTCATGGAATTTTTCCCGCAAAAACGGAACGGATACGGAAGACATACGGATGCATTTCCGTATGTGTTCCGTTTTTTTGCGGACCCATTGACTTGAATGGAGCCACGGAACGTGATTTGCGGGCAATAATAGAACATGTTCTATCTTTCAACGGAACGGAAAAACGGAAACACAGAAACGGAATGCATAAGGAGTACATTCATTCATTTTATTGAAATGAATGGTTCCATATATGGACCGTATACGGAACACAAAAAACAGCCCGTAAACAGAAGAAAAAAAACAGTCGTGTGAAATAGACCTTACTCCTCGAGAACCCCTTTATAAAATAACAAGGGCCAGTAAATCACACGTCGCTGTGTTCAAAGGACGGGTAAAAATACTCCCCTCGGTTCCCGCTGAGACGCTGCTGGATCCCCCCGGTCCCGCCTACCAGGACCCTTCTGCTCAGCCAATCACTGACCACAGTGGTGAGCAGCCTTAGTCAGTGATTGGCTGAGCAGTCATTTCCTGTGTCAAGAGGGACCTAGAAGGAGAGACCATCGGAGGACTACAGAAGCAAAGGAAAGAGCGCTGCAAGGGATCGGGGAGTACTGCTTCTTTTATTAATTTTTTACCGATTCTAAACCTTTTCTAAAAAATAAAAAATAAATTGTAATAAATGTAATAAAACCCCTTCATTGTATCCTATATGATTGAAAGGGGCTCAGTCCATTTAAAATTTTGCTATACTCCCATAAACAGACTGGCAATGAATGTGTTAACATGCATCCGTATAAAGGCCTCTTTCACACGACCGTAAGGCTTTTTCAGTGTTTTGCGGTCCGTTTTTCACGGATCCGTTGTTCCGTTTTTTTTTTTGTTTCCATTGTGTTTCCGTTCCGTTTTTCCGTATGGCATATACAGTATACAGTAATTACATAGGAAAAATTGGGCTGGGCATAACATTTTCAAGAGATGGTTCTGCAAAAACTGAACGGATACGGAAGACATACGGAGTACATTCTGTATGTGTTCCGTTTTTTTTACTGACCCATTGACTTGAATGAACGTTATTTGCGGGCAATAATAGGACATGTTCTATCTTTCAACGGAAATATGGAAATGGAATGCATACGGAGTACATTCCGTTTTTTTTTGCGGAACCATTGAAATGAATGGTTCCATATACGGACCGTATACAGAACGCAAAAAATGGCCCGTAAACGGAAAAAAATAAACGCTGTGTGAAAAAGGTTTAACTAAAGCCTTATTCACACGTCCGTGTCCATGATGACCTGTTGGTCAGTGGTTCATCTGTGAAGATGCCCATGATGCATCCGTGTTTGGTCCGTGTGCCATCCTTATTCCATGGACACTTAAATGGAAAATTAAGGCCTCATGCACACGACCGTTGTGTGCATCCGTGGCCGTTGTGCCGTTTTCCTTTTTTTTTCGCGGACCCATTGACTTTCAATGGGTCCGTGGAAAAATCAGAAAATGCACCGTTTGGCAGCCGCATCCGTGATCCGTGTTTCCTGGCCGTGAAAAAAATATGACCTGTCCTATTTTTTTCACGGCCAACGGTTCACGGACCCATTCAAGTCAATGGGTCCGTGAAAAATCACAGATGCACACAAGATTGTCATCCGCGTCCGTGATCCGTGTCCGTGATCCGTGTCCGTTTTTTCCTATCATTTCAATGGCAAGATTTTTTTTCCATTTTTCATGTCCGTGGATCCTCCAAAAAACAAGGAAGACCCACGGACGAAAAAAACGGTCACGGATCACGGACCTACGGACCCCGTTTTTGCGGACCTTAAAAAAAAACGGTCGTGTGCATGAGGCCTTAAGGAGGAATTAATCTCCTACCAGCGGTCCCTGAAGACCCATTGAAAATAATAATTCCGCATACGGTCCGCAAAATAAAAAGCAAAGAAAATACGTTTGTGTGCATGAGTCCTTATGTAAGTCAAAATTAGAGATGAAAGAATGCGTGAAAATTCGGTCAACTGGAATTTCGCAGCCTATTAAGGAGTTATACCCCACCCCTACCCCACCCCCCCAAGAAGACAATAGATGCTGAAGCGGGGATCTCTATTCAAGTATTTCAGCCTCCATTGTCTTATATTCTGGATATATAGCTCTAGACCGGGAAACTCTCCTGTTATAGTAAATTGAATTCTTACAGATTCAGTCCTCTCAAGGTGTCAGCATCCATTGAGTTTGGTTCTGACACAGTGGTAGGAGATCTGAAGCCCAACCACAACCACAATCATACCCTCATCAGTGAATCACACATCCAATATCTAAAACGTAACCCTGCATCATCCTCCCTTGACCCAGGTTCTGTTCGTCTACCTACTTATCTACCCACAAGGCAAAGCAACTTGCGATTTACTAAGCTAAATACACAATTCATCACTTGAGGGGGTGGTCTGTGGTTTCCAACCAAACTCTACCATGTCCTAAGGTCTTCTTCTCTTACTGGAGTAAAAACGTCAAACCAGGGGCTCAAACTCTACCATGTCCTAAGGTCTTCTTCTCTTACTGGAGTAAAAACGTCAAACCAGGTCATGATTCCTCCTCATCTACAATAATTCCTATTGTAGATGAGGAGGAATCATGACCTGGTTTGATGTTTTTACTCCAGTAAGAGAAGAAGACCTTAGGACATGGTAGAGTTTGGTTAGAATGCTTCAAGACATTTTCGAGACTGGTCTAAAGGGTTTCCAGATTCTACAATATTTTCTTCAATTTTGACCAAGAAGCTCAGGACCACTGAGCCCTGATAATCAGCATCTATTGTCATGGATGTAGTAGGAAGGGGGGAAACGCTGTGATGTGAATGGTTCCTCAAGCTGAGGTCTCAGGAACTGTACATATGTGTATGACTGTTTACAGCACAACAGATTGACCCCCATTTTTCCAACTACATTTTTTTTCCTGGATATTTTAGCTACAAATCTCAGACATGTGCATATTGGAAAACCCCAAAAAATAGTAAAAATCGATAATAAATAATTTACGCCTATGGCTCTGATACTAATATGAACATAATAGCAATAAAATGATGATAATCACAATCATAATAAACTGTAAATACTATAGGCTTCAAAACGAATGATTTATTATTGTTATTATTATATAGTTCCCTGTTTTTACTAATAGGCTCGAATTTTGGAAAGCTGGCAACCTTGATTTAAGGCCGTAATCAAAAAAAAAAATATATATATATATATATATATATATATAATGAAATGTGTAGTCTCGTATTGTTCTGCTTTACATTGGGGCATTTCATATGAAAATTATATCAAATAATATAAAAGATAATAACAGTATAACAATTCAGAATTATGATTTGGGGGAGGCAAATAATTCCTGATTTATGTTGTGCTAATACTTTGGTGGATAAAAGACTACTAAAAAAATAATTCTGAACTGTAAAGCGCTGCGGAATATGTTGGCGCTATCTAAATAAAGATTATTATTATCGCGCATAAAAATTCTGTAACTTGCGCTACAATCGAGCAGTTGGCTGTGTTATCGCAATAGCTTGGTCAGGCTGTCAGAAATGGAGAGAGGAGGCATCGAATTCCGGCGGAGTCCCTACAAACCGGTTCTGATGTCATAAGTCAAAAAGTTCATGTCTGAAATGCCAATACTGGAGCTTAGGCGGGATTCACACATGCCGTATTCGGGGCATGAAGGGGGTCCAGACAACGCATTAAACGCTCAGTGCAATCTGTTTGGCTACATACAGTAAACGCCACAGGTTAGGCTACATGCACACGACCGTATGGGTTTTGCTGTCCGCAAATTGTGGATCCGCAATAAAAAACGGATGACATCCGTTTTTTATTTTTTTGCGGATCCATTGTAACAATGCCTAAAACGGACAAGAAAAGGACACGTTCTATTTTATTTATTTTTTTGCGGGGCTACGGCACGGACATACTGTTGCGGACAGCACACGGTGCACTGTCTGCATTCTTTGCGGACCCATTGAAATGAATGGGTCCGTCCGCCTCCTATCCGCCAAAAAACAAAAAAAACGGAACGGACACGGAAACAAACAACGTTCGTGTGCCTGTAGCCTTACACTGAATAAACTAAAATATAACCTAAAAAAAAATATACACATTAAAATATGACACTATAAAAATGAGTTTAAATAATTTGTAATAAAAGATTTGTATTTTATGCCTTGGGTAGAATGTAAGGGGAAAATGTTATAAAAAACTAATTATTAGTCAAAACAGGATGAAAGAGAATAAAAACATCATCGAGTAAAAAAGCAATAATATACAGCAAGCGCGTACATGGACTACCAGGACGTCACCCTACGTATTATACGCTGAGTCCATATATTATTGGTTTTTAATTGGTTGTTATTCAAGAATGCATCCAAGATATATTTAAAAAAACGGAAGTCTAATCCCTAGTGATCATTATAGACTCCAATGACTGGAAAGTATCTGCAGGCGTCAGGTTAGATCTAAAGCGTCAAAGTGAAGAATGTGAAAAAATAAAATGCCTGTTATTTAAGGACAACATTTTCAAAAATGGCTTCTGTCACTTTTGCTGTTCTGTATAATTTCAAGTGTGACTTACTGAGGGGTCATTGTGTTACAGGCTGCCGCTCCAGTAGCCAGGCCTTAAGAACGGATCCTCCTGTAACGACTGCCCACAAACGCCCACTCACTTAGCTGAATTATTTAGCATTTAAATAAAAAAAATAAAAAAATCTGCTGTATATTGTTTTTGTAATTTAATTATATTTAATTGTAATTTGCCTATTAATTTAAACCGTCCATTTAGTAGAGATGGCTGTTTTTTGGCAATGCAAAATAAAACCTAAATGATCCTGTGTCTGATAATATTTACAAAAATAAAAATAGATTTATAATGTTTTATTATGTTTTATATTATTATTACTGGTATTACTATTTTATTTGTATTATACTATTATTATTATTATTATTACTTCTTTTCCTATGTTATCTTTATATTATTATTACTTGTATTACTGTTTTACATTATTATTGCTATTGTTATTGTTCACTAAGGTTGAACTCGATGGACATTTTCAAACTAAAAAAGCTCAAGAAAAAGGCAATCTGTTCTATGAATACAAGTAAAACACAGAAAATGCGCTGAATCACAATATTCTATAAACATTTTAAAATGGGCAGTTTTATAGCCTCTAGAATTATTCTGTATTCTATCTATGACTATGGTCCAATTAAAAAAAATTATATACATATTTATTTTCTTTGTTTATTACTACTTTGTGACCACATAAAAGAACAGAAATGTTCTTACATTTTTTTTTTTTATATAAATGGTTCTGTTCCTGGGTGCAGATTATCCAGACACTGTAACCCCCATTATTGTTAGCTAGAATCGCAGGGTCACTTCTCTATAGCTTTCCTATCTGCTACAAATCACTTGACCAAATCCTGGGGACAATAATTTAAAGTAACAACAAGTCCTATGCAAAAAACCAGGCATATAAGAAGCATCTTGAGCAGTGCATGTCAGTGCCCGATGCAGGGAGCCCAGGACCCACAGGCAGCTCAGTCATGTCGTTTGCTGCAGAAATACATTGAGCATCACACACGTGCCCCGAGACCCAGCCTGCTGCATCCCTGAGTTACTGCAGGAACCCCTCTGGGGAGAAGCACTGGGAGATCAAATACTTTGCTCCAATCATAAAGCAGGAAGACACAGACAAGCAGCATTAACTATTCCAGCGCCAAAGCAAAACATAGATAGATAGATAGATAGATAGATATGAGATAGATAGATAGATATATAGATAGATAGATAGATAGATAGATAGATAGATAGATAGATAGATAGATAGATAGATATGAGATAGATAGATAGATATATAGATAGATAGATAGATAGATAGATAATAGATAGATAGATAGATAATAGATGATAGATAATAGATAAATGGATAGATAGATAGATAATAGATAGATAGATAGATAGATAGATAGATAGATAGGAGATAGATAGATAGATAATAGATAGATAATAGATAGATAGATAGATATGAGATAGATAGATAGATAGATAGATAGATAGATAATAGATAGATAGATAGATAGATAGATAGATAGATAGATAATAGATAGATAGATAGATATGAGATAGATAGATAGATAGATAGATAGATAGATAATAGATAGATAGATAGATAATAGATAGATAGATAGATAGATATGAGATAGATAGATAGATAGATAGATATGAGATAGATAATAGATAGATAGATAGATAATATGAGATAGATAGATAATAGATAGATAGATAGATAATAGATACATAGATATGAGATAGATAGATAGATAGATAATAGATAAATGGATAGATAGATAGATAGATAGATAGATAATAGATAGATAGATAGATATGAGATAGATAATAGATAGATAGAAAATAGATAGATATGAGATAGATGATAGATAGATAGATAGATAGATAGATAGATAAATATGAGATAGATAGATAGATAGATATGAGATAGATAATAGATGATAGATAATAGATAGATAGATGATAGATATGAGATAGATGATAGATAGATAGATAGATAGATAGATAGATAGATAGATATGAGATAGATAATAGATGATAGATAATAGATAAATAGATAGATAGATAGATAGATAATAGATGATAGATAGATAATAGATAAATAGATAGATAGATAGATAGATAGATAGATAGATAGATAATAGATAGATATGAGATAGATAGATAATAGATAGATAATAGATAGATAGATAGATAGATAGATAGATAGATAGATATGAGATAGATAGATAGATAGATAGATAATGGATAAATGGATAGATAGATAGATAGATAGATAGATAGATAGGAGATAGATAGATAATAGATAAATGGATAGATAGATAGATAGATAGATAGATAGACCTGAAAGTAATAGACTGATATCACACACATTTACATCTCTTGGGGATCTGTTTAGGGGATAGATAGATAATAGATAGATAATAGATAGATAGATAATAGATAGACTTTGCTCAGGAATGGTTCGTGGGAAGTAGTATTATAAGAGTGTAATATGTTGTGTTACTATATAGATATATCTATCAGACGGTCAGTATGGCTATATCAATATCCATCCATCTATCTTTCTCACATCTATCCATCCATCAGGCTGTCAGTATGTATTGCAGATATATACTATTACTATAACAGGCTGATATTGTATATTATATATCCAGCCAAAGCTCTGTATGATTCTATATCATGTTGATGCTGTGTATTCTATGTCAGGCTGTTACTGTATGAAATCTATATCAGGCAGACCCTGGGTGTTAGTATACAGATGTAGCAATCCTCATCTGGATTCTTAACCAGTTAAGCAAATAATGGCAAGAAACTTTGTATTGACTTTTTCAGTTGCTTTTACCAGCTTTTGTGATGTGACACTAATCTGTATATCAGGCTGATACTGTATATTATACACATTAGGCTTATACTGTGCGATAATATATGAACCAGACACTTTATGTATTAGACTGATTCAGTGCTATTATATATATGGATGACACTGTGTATTATATGTATATCAGGCTGATGCTGTGTGCTATTATATATATGGATGATACATTGTGTGGTATATCTGATTATTATTAGATATCAGGCTGATACGGTGTATGGTTCCAGTATATACACATCTCAGGCTGCAGCTGTTCTCTCTACACTACTGTACAGACTAAGACATGGGAAGGAAGCCGCTGAGGAGGCTGAAGAAGCCGCAGCCCTGCTCCTCTACCCTCCAGGAGCCATGCAGTCACACACGCCCTCAGCTCCCATGCACACACAGCGGTTTCCAGGAGGCGCTCAGCTCCCATGCACACACAGCGGTTTCCAGGACGCCCTCAGCTCCCATGCACACACAGCGGTCTGCAGGACGCACTCAGCTCCCATGCACACACAGCGGTTTCCAGCACGCACTCAGCTCCCATGCACACACAGCGGTTTCCAGGACGCACTCAGCTCCCATGCACACACAGCGGTTTCCAGGACGCCCTCAGCTTCCATGCACACACAGCGGTTTCCAGGACGCCCTCAGCTTCCATGCACACACAGCGGTTTCCAGGACGCGCTCAGCTCCCATGCACACACAGCGGTTTCCAGGACGCACTCAGCTCCCATGCACACACAGCGGTTTCCAGGACCCCCTCAGCTCCCATGCACACACATGCAGCACCCACCTTGAAGGCGACCGGCAGGGTCTTGTTGCAGCGCCAGTGAGAGGGCAGCACTGAGCACAGGAAGTTGGGGCTGTCCGTCCGCACCAGCTCGGCCGGGTGGTCGGCGATGATCTCCACCATGGTGCGGTTGTCGTGCGCCCGCAGCCGGGGCACCGGGAGCGCCGCTTCCTGCTGCTGGCTCTGGGGCTGAGGCTGCTGCGGGCCGCCGGGCACCGGGCTCACGTCGCTCATCTTGCCGGGCTGCAGGCTGCTGGAGGGCGGGCTGAACCTCCGGCTGGTGCTGGGATCTACGGGAATACGCATCACAACAGCCGGGGGTTATTGTCAGGTCGATGATGGGGGAAGAAGAAGTGGGGGGCACAGTGCACCCCGACAGGTCAGTGTAACGAGGGGGTTAACAGATCTCTGAGTGCACTACTAGTACATGGTAGCTGGTGGGAGCTCAGGACGAGGAGATCACTGGATCGCTTCTCCTGATGGAGAGGATCCGTCTTGGGTTGGTCAGGTGATGGATTTGGGGTGGGATGGAGATCCAGTGATGGATCCAGAGAGGATCTTGGTCAAAGGGACCCTGCTCGGAGATCAGTTCGTGTCTAAGGGAATCCTTCTGTCCTTTATCAGCTGATGGATGGAGATCAGTTCCTGTATCAATGGATTTCTCTCTGCTGAAGATCGGTTCTTGTACTGGTGGATGCCTTGGAGATCGGTTCTTGTACTGGTGGATGCCTTGGAGATTGGTTCTTGTACTGATGGAACCCTTGGAGATCGGTTCTTGTGCTGGTGGATGCCTTGGAGATCGGTTCTTGTACTGGTGGATGGCTTGGAGATCGGTTCTTGTACTGGTGGATGCCTTGGAGATCGGTTCTTGTACTGGTGGAACCCTTGGAGATAGGTTCTTGTACTGGTGGATGCCTTGGAGATCGGTTCTTGTACTGGTGGAACCCTTGGAGATCGGTTCTTGTGCTGGTGGATGCCTTGGAGATCGGTTCTTGTGCTCTTTGGGAGCTCAGATGTTAGGGGAGAAGTCCCGTCTCAGGATCGCAGGTTCGGTAGGTGTCTCTCAGCTCCTGCTCCAGTCTTCTGCCACCGACCCAAGTGTGCTATGAGTCCACAGTCCCCTGTACTATGTGTCACCTGGCTGGTCTACATGAGACAGTCCCCTGTACTATGTGTCACCTGGCTGCAGTCTACATGAGACAGTCCCCTGTACTATGTGTCACCTGGCTGCAGTCTACATGAGACAGTCCCCTGTACTATGTGTCACCTGGCTGCAGTCTACATGAGACAGTCCCCTGTACTATGTGTCACCTGGCTGCAGTCTACATGAGACAGTCCCCTGTACTATGTGTCACCTGGCTGCAGTCTACATGAGACAGTCCCTCTATACTATGCAGTCCCTTTAGCCATCTCCTACCAATGTGCACATGGGTTAAGCCTGGGTACCCACCCTCCCTGTACCATAGAAAGTCCTCTAGCAGTAAACTGCTGTCTAGAGTCCCCCCATATGTATGTAGGTGTCAGTAGTTTGTACCCCCTGGATGTCTATCAGAGCCCCCCACCCCACAGTCTTATCTGCTGTGTCCAGGGTTCAGTGCAGCCTCCAAGTCTTCTTTGATCCCCTTCTTGTCTTGTGAAGATGTATCAGGGTTTCTCCATGGAGGTAGCCCCAGTGGTGGTGGAGTCCAGCAGGAGGTAGCCCCAGTGGTGGAGTTCAGCAGGAGGTAGCCCCAGTGGTGGTGGTGGAGGGGTCCAGCAGGAGGTAGCCCCAGTGGTGGTGGTGGAGGAGTCCAGCAGAAGGTAGCCCCAGTGGTGGTGGAGGAGTCCAGCAGGAGGTAGCCCCAGTGGTGGTGGTGGAGGAGTCCAGCAGGAGGCAGCCCCAGTGGTGGTGGTGGAGGAGTCCAGCAGGAGGCAGCCCCAGTGGTGGTGGTGGAGGAGTCCAGCAGGAGGCAGCCCCAGTGGTGGTGGTGGTGGAGGAGTCCAGCAGGAGGCAGCCCCAGTGGTGGTGGTGGAGGAGTCCAGCAGGAGGCAGCCCCAGTGGTGGTGGTGGTGGAGGAGTCCAGCAGGAGGCAGCCCCAGTGGTGGTGGTGGTGGCGGAGGCTGGGTTTATAAATGATTAGGGGTTTTGTGGTTTATATAGTGAGTCCTTTGCAGTCTAGGAGCCACACAGCAAGCACGTGGTGTCCTGACACAGGATGGAGCTGATCAGCATGTGTGGTGCCCAGACTGCCGCCCCCTTGCCCTGAGCTCATCACCAGCTACCAGGAGACAGGCAAGGAGAACCAGCAGCCGCTGCCTGGGCTCATAGGGTGCTCCTGCTTGTTTGTGTCTATGTTACCAAAAAAAAAAAAAAAGAAGAAAAAGGGCAGATCTTATAAAAGAAGCATTTTCTGTACCCAATAGTGGTAGTGCTGCCCTCCCACCGCAGATAAAGGGCCTATGAAAAGCTGCTGGGAGATTTGGGGGGGAATCTGCTGTGCTAAGGAGGGGGGGGGGGGGGGGCTGTACTTAGAGGTTAAAGTTTTGTTTCTGGTATTTATAATGCACATTACTTTATATGCAGAGCGTGTTCTACCGCTGTACGAGATTGCATAGCAGTCACCGGCTGATCGGTGCTGAATGAGTTAATAGAAATGGCATGATGGCGGGTGATGTCATTGCCCAGGGATCTACAACCGGTGGCTGTTGTGAAACTACAACTCCCAGCATATCCTGTCCTCATGCCTGTGGCGTCACACTGCATTTCACTGACTAGCTGGCACAGCAGGGGTTAACAGCATCGGATGCCATGATGGCAGGTGATGTCATTGCCCGGGGATTCCCCAACCTGTGGCCGTCTAAGCTGTTGTAGAACTACTACTCCCAGAATGTCTCCTCTTTGTGGCTATGGTATCATGCTGCATTCCACTGACTAGCTGGCACTGTGGGGGTTAAAAGGATGCGAATGTCATGATGGCAGATGAGGTCACTGTATAGTGTGGCTCTGTAACTAAGACTACAACTCCCAGCATCTCCTATCCCGTCCAGGTGCTTCTTCTTACAGCCGAAGCGTTGCCATTATATGGCGGTACAGGGCTGACAAGCACTGCAGGGGTTAATTAGACGCGATGACGTCATGGTCTGGATACCGGAGGAGGAGGCTGTCATTCCTACACGTTTATACCGCCATACGATGCCAACAGGGATGTAATAGAATGTGATCACGTGAACCATTAGACCCAGCGCACGCTGTAGGCAGCTTCCCTGGCCATGCTGAGAGTTGTAGTTTCACAGCAGCTGGAGAGCCGCAGGTTGCGGACTGCTGTCATAAGTCCCAAAAAGTAGACGTGTGACCCCAGAGGTAGACCGTGCCGGACAGTCCCGGCATTATACAGCCGCACTGATTCCCTGCGGGCTTCTGTAACCCTTCATGTGCCTGGAGGTTGGACAAGCACCCATTGCTGCAGTGGTAGTTGTGGTGATGCAAGGGTTAATTCCCACCTGCTTTAGGTATGTGGCGATATAATGTAGAATAGTTGATGCTCCGGTGTGTAGTGAGGGCAGCGGTGCGCTGTGTGTGCTGTGTGTGAGGAGCAGACAGTGACGTGCACCCCCCTGACCGACCACCAGGGCCGCGCCACACTTCAGGTGGATTCTAGTGGCAGCCGGGTGCTGCCATGTACAATGTGAGGCAATGCCAACCTATCCTATTCCTTTAGGGCAGGGGCACTACAACTCCTAGCATGTTCCATTCACTTCTATGGGAGTTTCACTGTGTATTCTGGGAGTTGTAGTTCTACAACAGCTGACCCCCTGCCCTAGGGAAATGCTATGAAGGTCTATTGTCGGAATACCGACTCATGCACACGAACGTTGTTTGTTTCCGTGTCCGTTCCGTTTTTTTGGTTTTTTTTTGCGGAGAGGATGCGGACCCATTCATTTCAATGGGTCCGCAAAAAATGCGGACAGCGCACCATGTGCTGTCCGCATCAGTATGTCCGTTCCGTAGCCCCGCAAAAAAAAATAGAACATGTCCTATTCTTGTACGTTTTAGGCATTGTTACAATGGATCCGCCCAAAAAAAAGAAATGGATGGCATATAGATGTCATCCGTTTCTTTTATTTGCGGACCGCAAAACACATACAGTCGTGTGCATGTAGCCTACCTGTTTAGGAGTGCAGTAGCTGACTCCCCCTCAGGCGCTGACGCCATGTTCAGTACGCCCCAGACTTTCTCAATCACCAGTAACAATTTCATTGTCCTCAATAATCATTATTTCTGTATAGCGCCACCTGCTGCCTGTTCCTTTCCTTATTTCTCTGTCTACCCCTCTGATCTGGTCGCACACGCTCAGTTTAAATCTTCAACTGAGAGCTGCAGGAGAAAAGACACACCCCCTGAGAAAGGACACGCCCCTTGAGAAAGGACACGCCCCATGAGCTACCAGCCTTTGGGAGATCTCTGGATCCAGGGCTGGTTCTAGCTTTGTTAGAGATTGTCATGGACTGTATGATGGGAAGACTCCAAGCAAAATGTATGCGATATGTAGTGTTGAGCGCAAATATTAGAATCGCAAATTTTAATCGCAAATATTGCCACTTCGAGAATTCGCGAATATTTACAATATAGTGCTTTATATTCGTATTCGCGAATAGTGTCGAATATTCTAATTCGATCCGTCCCCATTGACTTACATTGGCTCAGTTTCGTCAGACGGACACCAAAACGCTGCATGCAGGGTTTTGGCGTCCGCCTCCAGAATTGATCGGAGGCAAACTGACGCATTCTGAGCGGATCCTTTTCCATTCAGAATGCATTAGAACAAAACTGATCCGTTTTGGACCGCGTGTGAGAGCCCTGAACGGAAAGCCAAAACAAAAAGGATGCGGCATCCGTTTTTTTGGGAGGATCCCTTGTAATAAATGCCTATCCTTGTCCGCAAATGTGAAAAAAGTAGGACATGCACTATTTTTTTGCTGAAGGGAAACACGGACAACGGACGCGGAACACAAACGGATGAACTATCATTTCTTTTTTATTGAACCATTGAAATGAATGGGTCCCCATCCTATCCACAAAAAAAACGGAACGGAGGCCGAGAAAAACAACTGTCGTGTGCATGAGGCCTATCTCTGCGTATTTTTTGACACTTCTCCTTTGGTTACAGGAAACAAGAGCCGGGCTCTCAGAATCTCCGGACTATCGGATGTCAGACTGTTGCTCCTAGAAGACTGGATACAATGTAACCGCTCACATTCTCCAGAAGGAAAGATCAACATAAAAGGCAACATTTTGCCAAAACAGGAACCTTCTTAGGCCCCTTTCACACCTGCGTTCTTTTCTTCCGGCATAGAGTTCCGTCGTCGGGGCTCTATGCCGGAAGAATCCTGATCAGTTTTATCCTAATGCATTCTGAATGGAGTGAAATCCGTTCAGGATGCATCAGGATGTCTTCAGTTCCGGAACGGAACGTTGTTTGGCCGGAGAAAATACTGCAGCATGCTGTACTTTTTGCTCCGGCCAAAAATCCTGAAGACTTGCCGCAAGGCCGGATCCGGAATTAATGCCCATTGAAAGGCATTGATCCGGATCCGGCCTTAAGCTAAACGTCGTTTCGGCGCATTGCCGGATCCGACGTTTAGCTTTTTTAGAGTGGTTACCATGGCTGCCGGGACGCTAAAGTCCTGGCAGCCATGGTAAAGTGTAGTGGGGAGCGGGGGAGCAGTATACTTACCGTCCGTGCGGCTCCCGGGGCGCTCCAGAGTGACGTCAGGGCGCCCCACGCGCATGGATGACGTGATCGCATGGCACGTCATCCATGCGCATGGGGCGCTCTGACGTCATTCTGGAGCGCCCCGGGAGCCGCACGGACTGTAAGTATACCGCTCCCCCGCTCCTATTATGGCAACCAGGACTTTAATAGCGTCCTGGCTGCCATAGTAACACTGAACGCATTTTGAAGACGGATCCGTCTTCAAATGCTTTCAGTACACTTGCGTTTTTCCGGATCCGGCGTGTAATTCCAGCAAGTGGAGTACATGCCGGATCCGGACAACGCAAGTGTGAAAGAGGCCTTAATGGGATTCCTCAGGTTAGCACCTGCACCACTATTAGGCCCCCTGCACACGAACGTGTGCTTCCCATTGCCGTATTGCGGATCCGCAATACACGGGCGCCGTTCCGTGGGCATTCCGCATCATGGATGCGGACCCATTCACTTAAATGGGTCCGCAATACCGGAGATGCGGAACGGAAGCACGGAACGGAACCGTACGGAAGCACTACGGAGTGCTTCTGCGGGGTATCGTCCCGTACTTCCGTTCCGCAAAAAAAATAAAACATGTCCTATCTTTTTGCGGAACGGCCTGATCGCGGACCCATTCAAGTGAAGGGTCCGCGATCCGCTGCGGCTGCCCCACGGACTGTGTTTGTGCATTGCGGACTGCAATTTGCGGGCCGCAGCATGACCACGGGGCGCACACGTTCGTGTGCAGGGGGCCTTAGACTTTATGGACTATCCCGGCTGAAAGGAATCTTACTAAACACATAGCCGGACATCAGCCCTGCGGTGGTCCGGATCCTATGCTTTCGTACCACCACTAGGGGAACACGTGACTCGTGTTGTAGGAAGCTGGAGCTTCTACCTTAGATTCTGACATCAATGTGGAAGCTAAAAATAAATATTCCTTCGCGTTAAATAAAAGTGTTCAGTAATATTAGGGCACTGTCACACTAGCGTTATTCTTTTCCGGCATTGAGTTCCGTCATTGGGGCTCGATACCGGAAAAGAACTGATCAGTTTTATCCTAATGCATTCTGAATGGAGAGCGATCCGTTCAGGATGTCTTCAGTTCAGTCACTGAACGGCGTTTTGGACGGAAGAAATACTGCAGCATGCATTCATTTACATTGAAATGTATTAGTGCCGGATCCGGAATTAAAAATACCGCAATGCTAGATCCGTCCTTCTTGTCTGTACATGCGCAGACCGGTAAAAAATGTGAAAAAAATATATGACGGATCCGTTTATCCGGATGACATGCGGAGAGACGGATCCGTTCTTGCAATGCATTTGTAAGACGGATCCGCATCCGGATCTGTCTACAAATGCTGTCCGTTTGCATGCAGATTGCCGGCGACGGAACTGCTTGCCGGATCATTCTGCCGCAAGTGTGAAAGTAGCCTAAGAGTGTGTTCACACATGGTGGATATGCTGGCGATTTTTTTTATTGTATTACAGTAAGGCCTCATGCACACGACCGTTGTTTCATTCCGTGTTCGTTGTTCCGTTTTTCGTGATTTTCTGCGGACCCATTGACTTTCAATGAGTCCGTTGAAAACTCGGCTAATGCACCGTTTGTCATCCGCGTCCGTGATCCGTGGTTCCAGTCCATCAAAAAAATATAACCTGTACTATTTTTTTCACGGAAAACGGTTCGCGGACCCAATCAAGTCAATGGGTCCGTGAAAAAACGCGGAGGCACACAATATTGTCATCCGCGTCCGTTTTTTTCCTATCATTTGCATGGCAAACTTGACTTAGACTTTTTTTTACTTTCCTTCATGTCTGTTGATCCTCCAAAAATAAAGGAAGACACACGGAAACAAAAACGGTTCACGGAACAACGGAACCCCATTTTGCGGAACGGAACACAACAACGGTCGTGTGCATGAGGCCTAAGGTGGATGACATCTTACAAAATCTTAAAAAGATGGAGCGCCTCACACCGCAGTTGGTGGTGACCGCAAAGACTAAATAGTCGTAATCAATAATCTGTACATTGCGGCACACACAATATTTGCTTGCGGTTTTGGTTATTTACCAGAATCCAGCCCATCGCTTTTCTACCACACAAACCAGATAATAGGACCGCTGAAGAAGGTCCGCTTGGACCGAAACGTCCGGTCATCATCATTATCAAGAGCTTATAATGTAACTGGATCCTGAATCTTGTATGAGATCACATGATTAAATAACCAAAATCGTAAGCAAATATTGTGTGTGCCGCATCTTACAAAATCGTATCCACACCCTGCAGCAGGAGTAGCGCTGCGGATCTTATATCCACCGCATGTCACTCTGTGCTGCAGATTATCACCACCAGCATGTAAGGCTCCTTTCACACCTGCAGCGTGGATCCATGTGCGGTCTGAAAATTGGTGAACGCACGTGGGCTGGTATCCGTGTTTTGCGGATCCACAAAACACTGCGGTCGTGTGAATGTAGCCTAACTGAACTGAGACTTTGCAGTGGATTCACGGTGGAATTTGACAAAATCTCTAGCAGAAAATTCACCCCATGTAGCCATACCAGTAAGGCCTCCTCCGCAATACACGGGCGGCGTTCCGTGGGCATTCCGCATGACGGATGCGGACCCATTCACTTGAATGGGTCCGCAAATCCAGAGCTGCGGAATGGTGCGGAACGGAAGAACGGAACCCTATGGAAGCACTACAGAGTGCTTCCGTGGGGTTTCATCTCATACTTCCGTTCCGCAAAAAGATAGAACATGTCCTATCTTTTTGCGGAACGGGCGGATCGCGGACTCATTCAAGTGAATGGGTCCGCGATCCGCTGCGGCTGCCCCACGGTCGGTGTTCGTGTGCAGGAGGCCTAATGCTGACTTTTATATACATGAGGCTACATTCATAAATCACGGATCTGCAAAATATGGACTCCAGCTGTGAGCATTGAATAAATGGGGTCGTTGTGTGACTCACACGTTGCCCCAACCCAGAGTCACACAAAAAATATCACTTAAAGGGGTTGTCCGGGTTCGGAGCTGAACCCAGATATAACCTCCTTTGCACTGGTTTACAGCGCAGCGGGCTGTTTGTTGTGAGCCAGTGACGTAGCGGGCTTCACATCACTATGCTAGGCGGAGACTTCTGGCGGGAGCCCGATGACGTCACTGCGTCAAGTGTGCGCTGTATAGCGCTGTTCTGGGCAGTTTTTGAGGTGGGTACCCACTGCAATGCAGTACAGGGCAAGGGGGAGAATTTCTTCTATCCTACATGGTAAACCAGTGCAAAGGAGTTTATATTCTTTAAAGGGGTTTTCCAGTCCACTTAAAGGGGTTTTCCAGTCTCCTGATATTGATGACCTATCCTCAGGATTAGGTCGTTAATATCCAATGAGAGAGGCTCCGACAGCCTTTACCCCCATCGATCAGCTGTTCTCTGCAGCCTCCGGTGTTAAAATCAGCACTTTGAACAGAACAGGAAGCACAGCGCCGTTCGGAGTGTGGTGGCTGTGCTAGGTTACTGCAGCTCATCCCCCATTGAAGTTAATAGGAGGTGAGCTGCAGTACCCAGGTATGGCCACTACACTTTGAACGGCGCTGTTCTTCCTGTTCCATTCAAGTGCTCCTTCCAGCACCAAAGGGAACAGCTGATCGATGGGGGTGCAGGCCGCCACTGATCGGATATTGATGACCTATCTTGAGGATAGGTCACTAATATCAGGAGCCTGGAATACCCCTTTAATTTGCTACAGTCAGGTTTTATTCCCAGAAATAAATACACTTTTTGAAATTTTCCATTTATAACGGAAACCACAATGCGTTAGCGGATCTGTTGTATGATGGATACCAACAGCGTCCGTAGGACCCCTTCATCTCATGGTAGGAACCATCGCTATCTGTCCTTTTAAGAGGAACCTGTCAAAAAGGCTCCAACGCAGGTGTGAACAAAGCCTAAATTTATTTTTACAAAAATGTAAGAGAAAGCTGTGGCTGGAGTCCTTCTCCGCCCGTCAGACCGTTCCCTGCCCTCGGTGGAGCGCCAGGTTTGCCCTCATCTAAAGACCTCAGATTCAGTGCGATGGACGTCTTGCCTCCTGACAATCTCATTGAATAGTTACCAACTGTCCTGATGTTTGCCGGACTGTCTCAAAACCCAGCCACAAAGGGACAGGTTTATGCCTAAAATAAGGCATTTTTGTACAGAACTGGCACTGTTCAAAACGTCTGGCAATTTGGTATTCAAATGTCGGTAAGTATGCCAATGAAAAGACTGTGGCTGCTAAGCGGTTTATCTCTAGCAACCAGACTGGCACATGGTTGACAGCAGTGAAAGAGGATAGCATCCTGGCACATGTCCTGCCATCTCATCTCCAATCCTGGGCTTGAAAAAATAAACAAGACCCATTGTGAGAGGGCTTTATATCACTATATGCAGAAGATGCCCAGGTTATACCAGCTGTACATATACCATTATATACAGAAGATGCCCAGGTTATACTAGGTATACATATATATTATTATATGCAGAAGATGCCCAGGTTATACTAGGTATACATATATATTATTATATGCAGAAGATGCCCAGGTTATACCAGCTGTACATATACCATTATATACAGAAGATGCCCAGGTTATACTAGGTATACATATATATTATTATATGCAGAAGATGCCCATGTTATACCGGCTGTACATATACCATTATATACAGAAGATGCCCAGGTTATACTAGGTATACATATATATTATTATATGCAGAAGATGCCCAGGTTATACTAGGTATACATATATATTATTATATGCAGAAGATGCCCAGGTTATACCAGCTGTACATATACCATTATATACAGAAGATGCCCAGGTTATACTAGGTATACATATATATTATTATATGCAGAAGATGCCCAGGTTATACCAGCTGTACATATACCATTATATACAGAAGATTCCCAGGTTATACTAGCTTTACATATACCATTATATGCAGAAGATTTCCAGGTTATACCAGTATAGTCCATATTCCTATATAAGATGTATAACATACCAGATGTACATACCGTATAACATTATATACAGGAGATGCCCAGGTTATACCAGTATGGTCCATATTACTATATATAAGATGTATGACTTATACCAGATGTGCATATACCATTATATAAGCAGATGCCCAGGTTATACCAGCATTCTCCATATCACTATATACAAGAAGATGTATACCTTATGCATACCTTATACTGTATATAATTACATATGTACAGCTGGTATAAGTTGTACATCTTCTTGTATATAGTGATATGGAGCATGCTGGTATAACCTGGGTATCTCCTGTATATAATTATATATGTACAGCTGGTATAAGTTATACATCTTCTTGTATATAGTGATATGGAGCATGCTGGTATAACCTGGGCATCTCCTGTATATAATTATATATGTACAGCTGGTATAAGTTATACATCTTCTTGTATATAGTGATATGGACCATGCTGGTATAACCTGGGTATCTCCTGTATATAATTATATATGTACAGCTGGTATAAGTTATACATCTTCTTGTATATAGTGATATGGGGCATGCTGGTATAACCTGGGTATCTCCTGTATATAATTATATATGTACAGCTGGTATAAGTTATACATCTCCTTGTATATAGTGATATGGACCATGCTGGTATAACCTGGGTATCTCCTGTATATAATTACATATGTACAGCTGGTATAAGTTATACATCTCCTTGTATACAGTGATATGGACCATGCTGGTATAACCTGGGCATCTCCTGTATATAATTATATATGTACGGCTGGTATAAGTTATACATCATCTTGTATACAGTGATATGGAGCATGCTGGTATAACCTGGGTATCCCCTGTATATAATTATATATGTACAGCTGGTACAAGTTATACATCTGCCTGTATATAGTGATATGGACCATGCTGGTATAACCTGGGTATCCCCTGTAGATAAATATATATGTACAGCTGGTATAACCTGGGTATCCCCTGTATATAATTATATATGTACAGCTGGTATAAGTTATGCATCTTCTTATATATAGTGACATTGACTAGGCTGGTATAACCTGGGCATCTCCTTGTAGATAAATATATATGTACAGCTGGTATAAGTTAAGCATCTTCTTATATATAGTGACATGGACTAAGCTGGTATAACCTGGGTATCCCCTGTAGATAAATATATATGTACAGCTGGTATAACCTGGGTATCCCCTGTAGATAAATATATATGTACAGCTGGTATAACCTGGGTATCCCCTGTAGATAAATATATATGTACAGCTGGTATAACCTGGGTATCCCCTGTATATAATTATATATGTACAGCTGGTATAAGTTATACATCTTCTTGTATATAGTGACATGGACTAAGCTAGTATAACCTGGGCATCTCCTTGTAGATAAATATATATGTACAGCTGGTATAACCTGGGCATCTCCTTGTAGATAAATATATATGTACAGCTGGTATAAGTTAAGCATCTTCTTATATATAGTGACATGGACTAAGCTAGTATAACCTGGGTATCCCCTGTATATAATTATATATGTACAGCTGGTATAACCTGGGTATCCCCTGTAGATAAATATATATGTACAGCTGGTATAACCTGGGTATCCCCTGTAGATAAATATATATGTACAGCTGGTATAACCTGGGTATCCCCTGTATATAATTATATATGTACAGCTGGTATAAGTTAAGCATCTTCTTATATATAGTGAAATGGACTAAGCTGGTATAACCTGGGTATCCCCTGTAGATACATATATATGTACAGCTGGTATATTACACATCTTGTATATGCAGTAATGATATGGACACTGTGTGTTTGGTGCATTAGGTTGTGGAATCAGCAGAATACAGGGATCCCTCAGGGTACAATATCTTCAGCACACAGTGGTCTTTTCTGACCCATCGTAAGGTGAAACCAGACTCAACATATAATTCCTCAGACTCCGACCCAACCAACCAAGGCCACCTCTCTGGTAATATAGCCGTATTAGTTGTTAGTTAGCAGCTATTGCAGACTGTTACATGTAAGGACTTACATCCTCATTTTCTCTTATCTTGGATGACATTTTGGGGCTTTGGAACGATTACTACAATGGTCGTCCTGGAACCAATGACTATTGTATCTTGAGGGACCGCTGTACAAAGCCGATGAACACACAGGTCGCTGGAGCTGGAGATGGTTTGGTCCTGATTTAACCTGCTGCTGTTCATACTCTCACAATGGGTCTGTTGTATTAGCAAGGGGTTAAATCCAGAGCTCCAGTAGTCGCTTTCCTGCCGGACTAATCTCCATCCGCTGTTTGAATAAAGTCTTTAAAAAATTAACTTTTCCGTCACAGGGGAGAGCTCTCGCCCAACTCTGGCGACTGGAATGAAAGAATCCAGAACTGAGACGTCTTGTGCTCCGGTGCTACACAGCGTTCCAGAGCCGGAGCGTGAAGAGCGGACTGTTACACAATGTGACGGGATCCCGCTCACCGGACGCTCTGGTTATTTACTGCGGTATATCTTCTGTAAGGAAGCATGTCGTTTAATAAAGCAACGAGCAACGATGTGTCCGCCTGTGCGAAGAAAAGGGTCAGTCTACTCATGCCGTATTACTAACAATACTAAGGCTAGGTCCACACGACGACATTTTTCGCGTGACAATTTTTATAATGATAGTCTATGGTGTCGCACTGCGACATGCTGCGACTGCGACGCGACATTCGCAAAAAATCGATTCTAAATGGATTTTTCTGCGACTGTCGCAGTCGCAGCATGTCGCAGTGCGACACCATAGACTATCATTATAAAAATTGTCGCGCAACATTGGTGCGACATCAATGTCGCGCGACACATGTTGCAGTGTAGTTTTGCCCTATGTGTCGCGTAGACCTAGCCTAAAGTGCTGCGGAATATGTTGGCGCTATATCAGTGTGTAAAATAAATAAAATAATTTTTATAATATTTTAATTAAAGCCTAATAAAATGGTTTCAGCGCTCAAAAAACGGTGTAAAAAAACCACAGAGCTTACATTCCCCTCACCGATCACCCGCCGATGCCGTTCCAATGGTGCCCAGCGTCCCACTGCGCTCCTGTCCCGATCGTCAGGAAATAGATGTGAATGCAGCTCGGCCAATCAATGGCTGCGGAGATGACCCGTCTCAGTGAGTGATTGGCTGAGCCGTATTCTGGTGTCTCAGGAAGTGCGGTGCAGCAGAGACCTGGGCAGCAGCGGGGGAACAGTCAGGTAGGTATAAGCTCTTTTTTACACCATTTTATATTTTTTATTTGGCTGGGATACTCCTTTAATGAGACTTGACAAATAGCCCCGCAAAGTTTCATCTGATCGTACATGTCCTGCAGGAGTAAGGCCATGCGGCTGCTGTGGTGGGGCCCTTGAAAAAAGGGGGCCCAGCACCCTGGTTCTTCCCATTCCAGAACTTGTGCATGACTCCCCTCTCCAGAGGTTCTACTTAGGCCTCCTGCACACGACTGGCCGTTTTTTGCGTTCCGTATATGGTCCGTATACGGAACCATTCATTTCAATGGTTCCGCAAGAAAAACGGAATCTACTCCGTATGCATTCCGTTTCCGTATTTCCGTTTTTCCGTTCCGTTAAGGCCGAATGCACACGGCCGTGTTCCGCGGCCGAGAGCGGTCCGTGGTATGCCGGGCTGGATTCCTGTTCAGAGCAGGAGCGCACGGCGTCATTGGTTGCTATGATCCAGCCCGGCATACCACGGACCGCTCTCGGCCGCGGAACACAGCCGTGTGCATTCGGCCTTAAAGATAGAACATGTCCTATTATTGCCCGCAAATCACGTTCCGTGGCTCCATTCAAGTCAATGGGTACGCAAAAAAACGGAATCTACTCCGTATGCATTCCGTTTCCGTATTTCCGTTTTTCCGTTCCGTTAAGGCCGAATGCACACGGCCGTGTTCCGCGGCCGAGAGCGGTCCGTGGTATGCCGGGCTGGATTCCTGTTCAGAGCAGGAGCGCACGGCGTCATTGGTTGCTATGATCCAGCCCGGCATACCACGGACCGCTCTCGGCCGCGGAACACAGCCGTGTGCATTCGGCCTTAAAGATAGAACATGTCCTATTATTGCCCGCAAATCACGTTCCGTGGCTCCATTCAAGTCAATGGGTACGCAAAAAAACGGAACACATACGGAAATGCATCTTGCGTTTCCGTTCCGTTTTTAGCGGAACCATCTATTGAAAATGTTATGCCCAGCCTAATTTTATCTATGTAATTACTGTATACTGTATATGCCATATGGAAAAACGGAACGGAAAAACGGAACGGAAAAACGGAACAGAAACGGAAACACAACTGAAACAAAAAACAGAACAATGGATCCGTGAAAAACGGACCGCAAAACTCTGAAAAAGCCATACGGTCGTGTGCAGGAGGCCTTACACTGACATCAGATTTTGTCACATTTACAAAAAAAAAAAAAAAGTGTATAAAAAAAAATTCCTCTCGAAACAACAGACCCTGACAGACTCCGCTATTAGTCAATGTGGTTCGTATATGTCATGTAATGAATTTGGACAATATTGTGGTTTCTGTTATTAACACAGACCACGAGTGTGAACAATGTCTTAAAGGGGTTGTCTAGCTAGTAATTTTATTTTATTATATTCTTTATTTTATTTTTTTAAAAGGTCTGAACGCTTAAAAAAGTATCACCTCACTGATCCCCTGCTTCTCCCATTCCAGGGCTACCCTGGTCCCTCCCCAGCATCTGCTTCCTGGGGAAATGTGCCAATCACTGGCTGAGGTAGGTCCCAACTGCGGCCAGTGATTGGCTGCGTGGTCACATTTCCTGTGTCGGGAGGATCCAGGAAGTAGCGACAGGCCGGGGACACAGGAAGTGCCCGAGGGGGAGCAGCGGGGATCGGTCAGCTATTGCTTGTTTTCATTTTTTTTTATCCATTTTGGCCTTTTTTTTATATTAGCAACTAGACAGCCCCTTTAACAAGCAAGGGGTCATGGAAAGGGCATGGAGTGGGCAGCAAACACTAGTGCTTTCTGTCCTGGGTGGTATCAAGCCCCCATAATGGGGGGGGTCCCATTTTGATTTTTGCCATGGGTCTACTCGACCTCTATGTGCTCCATTGTGTAAGGGCCATCTAATACAATACAGAGTGTATCTAAAGGGGTTGCAGATACAGAATTGCCCCATGGCTCTATTTTAGACACTGTATCAGTCACTAGACAGACCCCTTTAGGGCTCATACACACAGCCGCATGTATTTTGCAGTCCGTAAAAAACGGATCTACAAAATGTCTGTGTGCATTCCATATTTTGCAGAACGGAACAGCTGGCCCCTAATAGAGCTGTACTATCCTTGTCCGTAATGCGGACATTAATAGGACATGTTCTATTTATTTGTGGAACGGACACGCGGACATACGGAAACAGAGTACACGCAGTAACTTCCATCTTTTTTTGCGGACCCATTGAAATAAATGTCCTCAAAAAAACAAAAAACAGAACGGACACGGAAATAAAATACGTTTGTGTGCATGAGCCATTAGGGCGTGTTCCCACGTGGCAGATTTATTGTAGGAATTTCTGACTGACCCCTTTCATCCGTGCGATTGGGGTTGTTCCTGTGACCGATGCATGGCATTTTAATCATATATGGAACAGTGGCAGAAATGTTTGCAGGGAATCTGTCAAATGTGAACATACACTTATCTGATAGCACCTTGTCAGTGTGGGCGGGCACACTGAATATCTATACTGGGGGGGGCATCCTAAAATGTGCACTGTTCGTGAAACAGCACAAGCCTCTCTATGTCCTAACAGGGGGCTCAGGAGACCGTTGAATATGGAGTATTGCACCCACAATCTTAGTGCCAGGAATACCCTGATATAAAGAGGTCTATCAGGTGTATTATTAGTAGAAGACAGTACACCGCCATAGGTGTCAATAACACATCCTTGTACAGAGTGATATACCGTAAACAGGTACTGATCCGAGTGTGAGAGCAACATCAAGAGCCTGTAGACAGACAAGATGTCTGTGTATGGCGATACATAGGATACACCCCCATTGTGCAGGTGGGGCTCGTGTCCTTTCTCCTTCCCTTCTTCCTCTGCTTATATGAGAGATGAGCGTGTGAATAATGGAAGCACAGGAAGCAGACCGCTGCAGGGGATTCACAATACACCAACAAGCTCTTAAAAAAATAGGGGAAAAAAAAAACTGTGTCCAGAGACCACCACGAGCCGAGCCGTGAGATCTAGTTTCCACAGCAGCGTCTAGTATACACGTGGATCATTTCATATGTACAGATGTAGCAGGGTTAACATTCAAACTGTCAACTCAAATTTCTTAACTCATCGCGTTATCTTGAAACAAAAGCCACTGAAAAGCAATTGAAGGCGTTTGCGTAACGCATTTAGTTTAGATAACTCATGAGTGTTAACTCTACTACATCTGTAGTTTTATATCACTACTGCACAAGTATATTGTGTATTAACCCTATCTTTTGTATGTCGGACTTCTTTTCCTTGTAACAATTTTTATTTTAGAATTTTTTTTTCGCCCTTGTAGCATTTTTATTTTTGCATGGTTGATTAGATTTGTTTTTTTGTGCTTTCTATGTTTACTATTTTGGAGGACATATCATTTAGAATTTTTTTATATTTTTTAACATGATGGGAATATCATCGATGTATATTTTCAGAGTTCTATCACTTTTATCCAACTTAGGCTGCATTCACACAACAGGGAAGAAAATATGGCCGTTAAAAACAGTTAAAGGGCTTGTTCACACGACCGCGTGAAGCCCGTGCCCGTGGGGCAGCCGCATGGGGATCGCATACCCATTCACTTGAATGGGTCCGCGATCCGTCCGTTCCGCAAAAAAGATAGAGCAAGTTCTATCTTTTTGCGGTGCGGAGGCACAGAAAGGAACCTGGTCCTGTCAATAAAAGTGGAGAAGGCGTGGCAAATGCAGAGAGAGCTGAGCCTCTAGGTGTAACGACAACGCCCCTGTTGCTCCTAGAGGCATATTCGCATATAATAAAGCCTAATTTTTCTCAGTAATGCGGACACATATGAACATGGGACCAACACAGATGCCTTCAGCTGCCAACAGGTCAGCCAGTGTCCTAGGAACAAATCTGCTGACAGATGCCCTTTAGGCCTCATGCACAGATGCCCTTTAGGCCTCATGCACATGACCGTTGTGTGCATCCGTGGCCGTTGTGCCGTTTTCCGTTTTTTTTCACTGACCCATTGACTTTCAATGGGTCCGTGGGAAAATCGGAAAATGCACCGTTTGGCAGCCGCATCCGTGATCCATTTTTCATGGCCGTGAAAAAAATAGGACCTGTCCTATTTTTTTCACGGCCAACGGTTCACGGACCCATTCAAGTCAATGGGTCGGTGAAAAATCACGGATGCACACAAGATTGTCATCCGTGTCCGTTTTTTCCTATCATTTCAATGGCAAACTTGACTTACATTTTTTTTTCATTTTTCATGTTCGTGGATCCTCCAAAAAACAAGGAAGACCCACGGACGAAAAAACGGTCACGGATCACGGACCTACGGACCCCATTTTTGCGGACCTTAAAAAAAAACGGTCGTGTGCATGAGGCCTTAGGCTGGTTTCACACGGGCGTTGCGGATTGGGGCCGGACGCGTTTAGGGTGCGTTCAGTGAAACTCGCACTCTTTTGCAAGCAAGTTCAGTCAGTTTTGTCTGTGATTGCGTTTAGTTGTTCAGTTTTTTCCGCGCGGGTGCAATGCGTTTTGATGCGTTTTTCACGCGCGTGATAAAAAACTGAATGTTTACAAACAACATCTCTTAGCAACCATCAGTGAAAAACGCCTTGCATCCACACTTGCTTCCGGATACAATGCGTTTTTCACGCAGCCCCATTCACTTCTATGGGGCCAGGGCTGCGTGAATATAGAACATGCTGTGATTTTCACGCAACGCAGAACAGATGTGTGAAAAAAAACGCTCATGTGCACAGCCCCATTGCAATGAATGGGTCAGGATTCAGTGCGGGTGCTATGCGTTCACGTCACGCATTGCACCCACGCGGAAAACTTGCTCGTGTGAAAGGGACCTTAAACATCCGGCATCAGTTTATTCTCTAATCTCAGCCCTCATCTCATTTCCACAGGTACAGCAGCCACGTCCAATACCTTAAAAAGGACACTCCCGCCATAAAGGGATATTTTTTAAACTCAATAGTCGCAGAAAACACAATTTTTTATTTATTTTTTGGAATTTTTGGCTGTTTTCCTTTTTCATTTCGGCAGTACCATAACCATTGAAAATGACATACAAAATACCGTCCGTCTGTAGGGGTCCCCAAAGGGAGATAGAACTTCTGTATAGATCTGTATGTAACCCACTGGCAATTTACTGCTGCTGTGAGGGGAGGGGTTATCCTCATGCTAATAGTAGGTGCAGAATTGGGATAACAGTATGACAGCTCTACGGTTCTCCTGATGGACCTAGATAAAGATGTCCTCAGAAGGGCACTGTGTGATGGCGGCGTCCCTTGAACCCTGGACCTCAGACGTACAGAATGGTTAATGCCCACACAGAACAATGCCTGTAATCCGGAATCCAATGGTCCAAATATACGGTAATATCTTATCGCCATGATCAGCCCCTGGGGAGGACACACACGTCTCTGTACATGACAGTCCCTGTTTCATGTTTTTATAGGATAGTACAAAAACATTCCAAACTTTATTAACCTATCACTGAACTACAAAAATATTTTTCCCGTTGCTCCATGAGGGTAATTACTATTGTCGCACGCCTTGTTGACCTTGCATCAGGTATAATTGTCAGGTGTGGATGAGGTAGAACGTCCCGCGGTCGCCTTATTTCTCAGGGAGGGGGCCGTCTCTGTTGTTTTTAGCATTTGCATTGCATCCATGTGATGCTCAGAGTTACATTTGCCTTCGGCACATATTACGGATACAGTTCCGTTCATTAATTCTAGCTTGCTTTGCAAGGAAAAAGTGACATCTAAGCAAAGTTGTTCTCCTTCGCTGTGCAGAGAGCGTGGCGATATACAAATCACAACTTCCTATGGGCCAGGGAAAGGGAGGAGGGGGTCGCCTCTTTCTGTCTCTGGTTTAAGGCGACAGCTCTCCGAGCATTTGTTTGAAAAGTATACCTCTATTTGCAATTCCGAAATTAAGGAGGATGGATGGAAGAGACAGACTCTTAACCCTTTCACGCCTCCCAAAAGAGATTCACCGGTTAAGAGGTATCCCCATCTGGGACATTTATGGAGTATCCACAGGGTATGCCATGAATGTGCCACCTCTGGGACCCACTCCGATCGCTGGAACAGGGCCCGTCGCACTCATGGTCAAGTTCGGAGAGGTGGCTGCGCGTGAACCATGATCTCCATTCACTTCCATGGCACAGCCGAAAATAGCCTTTTTTATTTTTAGTAATTTTTTTATTCCTGAACTGAATGGGTGGAGGGGTTGGGATCATTCCTTGGATTTAGGCCTCATGCACACGGCCGTTCCGTGCATTGGGGACCGCAATGCACGGGCAACATCTGTGCAGCGGGCCGGACCCATTCAACTTGGTCTGTCCGCACCGCAAAAAAATATGACATGTCATATTTATTTGCGGTGCGGAACAACGGAAAAAAAAACCACGGAAGCACTCCGTAGTGCTTCTGGTGTTCCGTGACTCCGTTCCGCATCTCCGGAATTGCGGACCCGTTCAAGCGAATGGGTCCGCATCCCTGATGCGTGGTGCACACGGCCGGGTGCATGAGGCCTTAGGAAGAGGAGTATTAAAATAAAGAAAAACAGAAATGTATTTATTGAAGAATTGTATTTTTATTGTATATGTCTTATTTCTAATAAAGATTATAAAAAAAAAAAAAAAAAGAGTGTCCCTCTCTCCATCCGGGGTGTGATAGGGCCCCATCCAGGAGATAACAGCGGGTCCCAGAGGTGAGATCCACACCTACTGGACATTTACGGCAATATTTACAGATGGGACAACCTCTTGAAAAGGAATGCCAGCATAGTATGACAATATATAAAGGGTATGTATACTTTTGCAACCATTTTTTGTACTATTCCAATGCATCTAAACGTATCCTATCGTTTTTGGTATGCAGCTCCTATGCATGCTTATGTGTCTTCTTACAAACGTGGGTCTGGTCTGTATGCAGTTACACAATACTCCATCCCCTCCTCTTGGTAAGGGCTCATGAACACGAAATTGCGGTTCGCAATGCACGGGCACCGACCGTAGGGCGGCCGCATGCACTACTTTTTTGCAGTGCGGAGGCACGGACAGAAACCCCACGTTAGTACTCTGTAGTGCCTCCGTTCCACACCGACTTTCCGGATTGCAGAACCATTCAAGTGAATGGGTCCACATCCGTGATGCGGGGTGCACACAGCTGGTACCCGTGTATTGTGCGGACCCACTGTTTGCGGGCCGCAATACGGGCACGTCTGGGCAACGGCCATGTGCATGAGCCCTAACAGAGAGGCAATAGGGGGGGGGGGAGGAGAGGTAATAGCATATACTGCAGGAACAGACTATATTTATAAGGCCTCATGCACATGACCGTTGTGTGCATCCGCGGCCGTTGTTCCGTTTTCCGTTTTTTTCCGCGGATCCATTGACTTTCAATGGGTCCGTGGAAAAATCGGAAAATGCACCGTTTGGCATCCGCGTCCGTGATCCGTGTTTCCAGTCCGTGAAAAAAATAGGACCTGTCCTATTTTTTTCACGGCCAACAGTTCACGGACCCATTCAAGTCAATGGGTCCATGAAAAATCAGGGATGCACACAAGATTGTCATCCGCGTCCGTGATCCGTGTCCGTGATCCGTGTCCGTTTTTTCCTATCATTTCAAAGGCAAACTTGACTTAGATTTTTTTTTTATTTTTCATGTCCGTGGATCCTCCAAAAATCAAGGAAGACCCATGGAAGAAAAAACGGACACGGATCACGGAACAACGGAAACCGTTTTTGCGGACCGCAAAAAAAAACGTCCGTGTGCATGAGGCCTAACTTATAATCATAGAGACACACAGGTTTGCTGTACACATATAATAGCGGGATTTTTTTTATTTTAATTTTTTATATTTGGATCAAAACCATTTTGGACAATACAAAACTGTCTACAAAAAATACGCATACCCCTAACATCTAAAATACTCTTATTAGGTAAGGTTATGAAACCAGCTAAAACATGCCACAAATTCACAGGTAGGCGAGAGGTAGACCATAGAAACCCCCAGCTCACAAATCTCAGGGAAAAACAATAAAGGATCAGCTAGAAAAAAATTAAAATTTATGTAGAAAATAACCCTTATGGATCCAGACTATTTCCTCGTAGATAAGATAATGTAGGACGTAAACGCCTATCGAGTGCTTCAGAGTCTTGTAAACAGGCCTTCAGGCTCTGCCCTCGGTTCTGCTAAACTAACATAAGCTATTTTAAGGAGAACTTATGTATTTAATATTAGTTTTGTTAATCCAACGCGTCTGTAGAAGGGAAACGTATTTTTCCTTCAGCTATTTATTTTTTTAAATGTCTTTCTTTGGGGCAGCCATATTGGAGACACATACTTCTCTCCTGTATTGTCTGTACTGTCAGGAATGAGAACTGCCTACTCGTCAGAGGAGGTGAGAGCGGCATTTACATGCAGCAATCACCTCTGCTGTATAAGGACGGTCAAACGCTACTGCGATCACTTGTCCCCATACAGATTCCTTTACGCAGAACAGTCTGCTGCCCAGAAATAAGGATTTTGGTCTTTGCCTTCACCCGATAAACAAGAGTTTGGTTGTTCATCAGGTGACTGCTGGCGCCTTCACGCAGGGCAGTAATCGGAACTGGCATTCCTAGGAACACTCCTTCGTGATAACTGACGGCCCATGTAGAGGAGCCTTTATCTAGGCATGCAGTAGTGTGACAGGACTCAAGAGTTCAATAAAATAATCTGTCAAGTGCCTGTCTAAGACTGCAGTCACACAACCGTGTAAAAGCCGGACCACAAACCGCGGATGCGCAAAACACAGGCACCGGCCGTGTGCACAGCTCACTTCAATAGGTCCGTGATCTGTATGTTGTGGACAAATATAGGACATGATCTCTCTTTTGCGGCGCAGTCACATGGACCCAGAAGCACATGGGAGGGCTTCTGTGTGCCTCCGGGTCTGAGCGACTGCGCCGCAAGAGTCAATAGGTCCACACTGTGATGCGGGGTGCACACTGCTGGGGCGGATCCACAGTTTGAGGTCCGCAAAACAGACTCTGCTGTGACACGGCCGTGTGAATGCCGCTTTATAATGAGATGACTGCTGAATCCAACATCTAACCATGAGATGACTCTATTAACTCTGCCCCAGTCTACACAGCGAAGCTGAAAGGTGCTGCACTGACAAAAGGAATGGCTCTAGTGACCAGTGAGAAAACTCCAGCGTTTCAGGATTTTATTTTTCATATGGATATTCATAAAAAAGGGATAAAAAAAACAACCGTGCAAATTATTACAAAAGGATGATAAAAACCTGATTTAAATGATGTGCAATTTTCTCCTAAGGCTGGGTTCACATCACTTTTTATGCCTCCGTCTGACGTATACGTTAAAGAAAAAATAGGATACAAAAACGCAGCACACCACGTTCATGTATCCTGCACAGTCCGGTAAAAAAAGTGCTGCAATTGCGATGCGACAGTCGTAGAAAAATCCATCTCGTTGCGTCGCAGCATGTCACAGTGCTACACCATAGACTATCATTGTAAAAATTGTCGCGCGACATTGGTGCGACAAAATGTCGTCGTGTAGACCTAGCCTTAATGTCCATGGAGAAACAATCTCAAACCTTATATTATAATGCTGCCCCTTACATACAATGATCTAGATATGAACAGGTTGGGGAACTTTCATGCTATACTAGAGTTGCCCTTTAAATTCTGTTCCTATAAGCAAGCTGAGCGTACAGAAATAGCCCAGAGCTACAGCACATGTTGTCTATGCCGCATACTCCTCGTCTTCCTTAACGTCTGCTATTGTACTTTGCATTAGACCTTAATCCTTTCTTGGATGTGTTCTCTCTGAAGAAACAAGTCACCTCACAATGATAAAAAGGAGCGAGCACTACTACAAATCCTACATTCCTCTATCACGTCAGATCTCCCTGCCAGCAAATTAAACAAATTGAACCCAGAAAAGTCCTATTATCTGTACATTCCTCATCTCATTATTTCCGTGGATGAAGAGAGCTTCTAAACAGGTAAACAAAGCAAGACTGAAGCCCGCTTACATGGAGACCTCACAAGCCTTTCCTCAAGAATTCTGTGGGTCAGATTAGACATCTTGACAGGTTCACCACTTGCACAATTTCCTTGCACGACTTTGGTTGTCTATGACCACAAATTAGATCTAACGTCTATATCTATCCTATGTATTCAGGCGTGTAATAAGGAAATATAGGGCTCCATAGCAGAACTTGAAATGGGGCCCCCACTCCACCATAAGTGTCAGGAATACATCCAGCCAAACCACTATGCATTACTGTGCTGAGAGGGTTGCTTTGCCGACCAGTCAAGTCCCGGTGGGTCAACGTGATCCAATCAGGCTCCAATCCCAGCCCTAGGCAGGGGATTTAGGACTGCTTATTCCTGATTGAGTTGCCTGTGATTTCATTTGTATCAGAGCTTTATACTGTTTAATATACTATTGACTCTTCTGGTAAACTGACAATTGGCTTGTATCTGGATTAACCTTTTGGCTGCTGTTCCTACTTATACTGACTATCCTGGTAACTTTGGCCTGTCTCTGGATTAACCCCTCGCTACTGCATTGATCGTGGCTGCCTCTTCTGGTTTAGACTCTGCTTGCTAGTGTGCTCGCACCAGTTTTCGGTTACCAAATCTATCAACGTAACCTGGGTTTTTAGTAGCAAAGTCCATATGGCCTCGCAGTAGGCTCTGGTGAAGGATCTAGGGGTACCCTAAGCTTTCTACCCCCTTTGGTGGTTTTGGAAAGACTGGTTGCAGTTTTGAGGTTCACTGGCTGTGGTCTAGATGGTGACCTTAGTAATTCATAGCAATAACAATCTTCAAGTTTAGAAAGCCCATTGTCATAAACCCAATGAGGGAATTCTAAGTTAATAGAAAGGTAGTCTTAAGTCCTGAAAGTGCTCCTGCTGGTAAACCCTGCCCAACATCTCCCCTTTATTGGCAGAGTCAGCTTTTGGCAGCACCACTGTTAGCTACATTGAGCAGCGCTTCAGCAAGATGTCAATGCACCTAGGGCTAGTATCACAAGAGCATGTTCCTTCCAGGAAATATTCTCCATCGGATAGCTGCATTTCCCCAGCTTACCGCTTCTCATCTAACCTGAACTGACTGTATCATACTAATTTATCATGCTGAGAGTTCCTGCCTGACTGCGGGTCTACCGTCCCATACCCCCCACAATGCTGCTGAGTAAAGGATGGTAGAAATGTGGTCGGGAAGGAACTCACAGCATTATAAATTAATGTAATACTGTGAGTTCAGGTCAGAGAAGCAGCAGTTGTTCTGGGAAATTCGGATGTCACATGGAGTGTATTTCTCGGAAAGAACATGCTCATGTGAAAATGGCCTAACATTGACGTCAAGGCCGACAGGGAGGTTTACCAATGGCACCTAGAGCACTGGCTTAGGCTAGGGACTGCCCGACTGACACTTGTGACATCATTTTCATACCTGATTAGACAACCCCTTCACACATCTGATCGGCCACCAATCTAATATTAAACTCGATCGTGAGGGTCCTACTCTCAGTACCCTTGCCAATCGGCTGTTTGAAGAGTCCGTGGCGCTGCACTGTCTTCATTATTTTCATCGGGTATTACACAGCTTCATACTACACACTGTGTACTGTTTGTGTGGTACTTTGTCTCATTCTATGTTGAAAAAGAATTGCCAACCGATAAAGAGCCATGTGAATGGAGCCCAAAACCACACGTAGTATCCTATCTATAGACTGCTGGATGCAGGCTTAGGGCTATACACTTCAAATTGAACAACCTTTAGGTAAATAACACATAATTGGGTCTGAAGAGGTAATGCTTACAGTCCTACAGAGCAAACGGTAGATTGTAATTAATTCAGCACTCGCCTTCCTTTGCAGGAAGTGCTTGTGCTGTACATGGTGGGGACACATACAGTGGAGGAAATAATTATTTGACCCCTCACTGATTTTGTAAGTTTGTCCAATGACAAAGAAATGAAAAGTCTCAGAACAGTATCATTTCCATGGTAGGTTTATTGTAACAGTGGCAGATAGCACATCAAAAGGAAAATCGAAAAAATAACTTTAAATAAAAGATAGCAACTGATTTGCATTTCATTGAGTGAAATAAGTATTTGAACCCCTACCAACCATTAAGAGTTCTGGCTCCCACAGAGTGGTTAGACACTTCTACTCAATTAGTCACCCTCATTAAGGACACCTGTCTTAACTAGTCACCTGTATAAAAGACACCTGTCCACAGAATCAATCAATCAAGCAGACTCCAAACTCTCCAACATGGGAAAGACCAAAGAGCTGTCCAAGGATGTCAGAGACAAAATTGTAGACCTGCACAAGGCTGGAATGGGCTACAAAACCATTAGCAAGAAGCTGGGAGAGAAGGTGACAACTGTTGGTGCGATTGTTCGAAAATGGAAGGAGCACAAAATGACCATCAATCGACCTCGCTCTGGGGCTCCACGCAAGATCTCACCTCGTGGGGTGTCAATGGTTCTGAGAAAGGTGACAAAGCATCCTAGAACTACACGGGAGGAGTTAGTTAATGACCTCAAATTAGCAGGGACCACAGTCACCAAGAAAACCATTGGAAACACATTACACCGCAATGGATTAAAATCCTGCAGGGCTCGCAAGATCCCCCTGCTCAGGAAGGCACATGTGCAGGCCCGTCTGAAGTTTGCCAATGAACACCTGAATGATTCAGAGAGTGACTGGGAGAAGGTGCTGTGGTCTGATGAGACCAAAATAGAGCTCTTTGGCATTAACTCAACTCGCTGTGTTTGGAGGAAGAAAAATGCTGCCTATGACCCCCAAAACACCGTCCCCACCGTCAAGCATGGGGGTGGAAACATTTTGCTTTGGGGGTGTTTTTCTGCTAAGGGCACAGGACAACTTATTCGCATAAACGGGAAAATGGACGGAGCCATGTATCGTGAAATCCTGAGCGACAACCTCCTTCCCTCTGCCAGGAAACTGAAAATGGGTCGTGGATGGGTGTTCCAGCACGACAATGACCCAAAACATACAGCAAAGGCAACAAAGGAGTGGCTCAAGAAGAAGCACATTAAGGTCATGGAGTGGCCTAGTCAGTCTCCGGACCTTAATCCAATCGAAAACCTATGGAGGGAGCTCAAGCTCAGAGTTGCACAGAGACAGCCTCGAAACCTTAGGGATTTAGAGATGATCTGCAAAGAGGAGTGGACCAACATTCCTCCTAAAATGTGCGCAAACTTGGTCATCAATTACAAGAAACGTTTGACCTCTGTGCTTGCAAACAAGGGTTTTTCCACCAAGTATTAAGTCTTTTTTTGTTAGAGGGTTCAAATACTTATTTCACTCAATGAAATGCAAATCAGTTGCTATCTTTTATTTAAAGTTATTTTTTCGATTTTCCTTTTGATGTGCTATCTGCCACTGTTACAATAAACCTACCATTGAAATGATACTGTTCTGAGACTTTTCATTTCTTTGTCATTGGACAAACTTACAAAATCAGTGAGGGGTCAAATAATTATTTCCTCCACTGTACATTTGCGGTATGGTATTCACCTCACATTCACAGTACTTGGTCAGACGGAGCAGAATGGCGTCACTGCAGGCATGAAATAAGCAATAGACAGATTATGTCTGTGGGAGGCCATCTCTCATGTAAATAATGGATATAATCTAATATATAAAGCTGAGTGTATATGTGTGTGTCCGCTAAAGGAATCCGCACCGTTGCATTTACAATCACAAACTTTGGCACACAGGTGCATCAGGCGTCCGGGAAGGTTTTAGACCTGGTCTCAGCTCTCTAGCACATACCGTTCCTGAGATATTCCCCAAAAAATGCATTAGCCAATAGAAGCCTGGTCACATGACCCTTATCATCCAATAGAAGCTCGCAGGCCCTTGGTCTCCACATGCACAGTTTTACACCAGGTTTCCATAACAACCCAGCAATTTTTCTTCACTGCTGTAGGTCAGCTTTAAAGGGGCAGGGCGCCGTGGATGACACTGTTAAGGGAGCGGAGTGCTGTGGAGGTCACTGTTCAGGGGGCAGGTGGGGTGGCCATTCAGGCCACCCTCAAAAGACGGACTTAAAAACCCGGCCCCCACGTCCTGTTAAGCCACCCCCCAACTTGGTTAGGACACGCCCCCTCCCATGCTGCAGCCGACGGGGATTGAAAAAATAAAGGTAAAAATCAACTTCTGTCAGCTGCAGGCGTGGGAGAGAGGGTGACTTTCTCCCTGCAGCTCACACTCAGACAGCACAGTGCTGCTGTCTGAGAGCGTGCTGTTCAAAAGGATATCCCTGTGTCCGTCCAGGCCCCGTGCCGGACGGAGGACAGGGAGCCTGAAAGCCGGACTGTCCGGCCTAAAACTGGACCTCTGGCCACCCTAAGGGCAGGCTGCTATGGAAGTCACATTTTAAGGGAATGGAGCTCTGTGGAGGTTACTGTTAAGGGGGTGGGTTATTGTGGAAATCACTGTTAACGAGACGGGGTACTGTGGAGGTCACTAATAAAGGGGCGGCCGCTGTGGAGGTCACTGTTAAAGGGGAGGGCACTGTGAAATGAAAACAATTGCCCATACAATTGTGGCTAGATGCTTGTTTGTCTCACACCTACAGTATTCCTCCCAACATCCCCATAGATGTGCACGCTCACGTACATGTCTATCTGGTGAGGAAAAGGCCTATCTCCCTCTGGAACAAAGGATCAGGCATGTCAAGATCCAATATGCCTATTACTTTACCGTGACATGGCCTGAGAGTCAGGACACGTTCGATAAGAGGAAGGCTGAATGCAGTATGGATTAGTGTTGAGCGCGAATATTCTTAAACAAATTTTATTAGCGAATATCGGCACTGTAATGACAAATATATATATTTATTTAACACAGTACACATCAGATGATCATCCCTCCCTTCTTCTAGCTTGTGGGCCAATGAGAAGGCTTTATCACAGCTTAGCAACATCCCTAGCAACCAATAGAAAAGTTGCCTACCCCACGCTGATATTTCGCGCGCATTACGTGAATAATACATTTCGCAATCAAGAATATAATCTCGAATTCGCAAATTTATGAATATATGAAGAATATATAAGACAAAATATTCGCGAAATATTGCGAATTCGAATATTACCCCTGCCGCTCATCACTAAAGTATGGATCTGGCCTACGCTAAGTTTACAAAACCTGCAGAACCCCATGAAACATTGTGAGCGGGCAGAACTAGTGTGGAAGACATGCTGGATGCTAATTCGTTAGAATTAATGCTTGTTTGCATGTTTCTAATTAACGGCCTAATTGAGGAGTCGTACATTCTGTTTTAGAATCGCTACGTGTTTATAAACTCTGGTCAGGAAGTCCAACAAAACAAAAGCTTACAGCAGTTTACAGCGAGGAAAATCTCAAAGGAAGCACTAAGAACGAAAAGTAAACTAACCCCCGTCAGGACAGGGCCTCGCATTTCAATCCAGTTTAGTATTATACCTAATAACGTATGGCAAAAAAAATCCCCTGCACTCAGCTGTATCCGTGTGATCTATAATATGGCGCCTGTAGAATTCTATGGGCGGATACTGTATCTAGCGCACTCAGCCATGTAATATGGCACTCATAGAATTCTTTACGCCTATACTGTATTTAATAGGGAAGTTGCTGGTGACGGATCTCCTTTAAGCAGGTAACCTGATCCCTCAGTGAGCTGATAAGTTGACAGATTTTAGCTCCGAATTGATCAGGCTTGGGAACTAGAGAAAGCGAGAAATGTTCTCAAATGAGATATATTATAAAGTTTCTTATAGTCACTTGCACTATTGATTTATGCAAAGTTTATTGGAAATACAATGTCTATACTCAGATACTGTATGTGAATATTGCACCTATACATCTGACACATCTCATTGCAGACTGGATTGTGTTGCTTTGTTTGTTGTCTCTTTGTCGTGTGATGAAAAAGTGCAGAAGCGGGAGAAGTGGCGGCTTCCTCTTCCCCTATTCCCATGGTATCAAGTGCTGCGGTACATTTCCAATGCACAACTTCCTCTTTTTTGCCTCTGGTTAATAAAGAAATCTTGTCTAAGACTCCTTGAAGCATCACCATGGTGCTATTGTCAGACTAGACACTACCTTTTACATCTTGTCTGATAGTCCTATGTATCTGTGTGTATAATGCAGTGCCAGCAGTCTAGGAGTTACACAAAAATTATTCCACAGCGCTCAGGGAATTTTTTATATTTATTTTTTTAATTTTTTATGTACTTGCATAAAATTTCCTCGGCATTTATAGTCTTAACTTTTTATTCCCGCCGCTTGTGTTTGTACCAAATGCATAAAATGAAAGTGTTTGAATTATGAACCTAGTAACCCAAACTAGACCCCACAATCGGTAAAAAGCTGAGGTTGTCCATGGGATACTCACACGAAGTCATGCCCAACTACGTTCTTTCTCCTTGTTTTGTGCAATTTCAATTGTTATCTATGAGGTGAGACCGTTGCCGTGATGAATAAAGGGGTTCTCCGGGAATTACTATCAGGTCGCAGGAGTCCAATACCCAGGACTGCCGCTGATCAGCTGATATAAGAGGCCGGGCGCTCCTTGAGAGCCGCGGCCTCTATCTAGGCCATGTGACGTCACCATACATTGAAGTGATTGGGGCTGAGCTGCAATACCAAGCACTGCCACTATACGACATACGGCGCTGTTCTTGGAAAGCCTACATGGCTCATCAGATCTGATCGGTGGGGGTGCCCAGACTCGTACCCCTGCTGATGTTATAATGATCACCTATCCTGAGGATAGGTCATCATTATATTTACCAGGATATCCCCTTTAAAGGTAACCATACACCTTGAATAGCTAGTTATGCCTCCCGGCCTTCCATACACATGCACAGTCTGCTTGGTTAAAGGGGTTATCCAATATCATAAACAGCCCCCCATGTGCTGGGCCCCTCAGAGGGCATATACTTACCCCGCTTCCTGGTCCCCACACCGCCGCTGCCGCTTCTCCCTGAAAACATCCGGTGTCGGGGGAGCAGCCAATTGAAGGCGGGGACGGGGGCCTCCCTAGCATCACGGGTGACACAGGTAAGAAAATCATCATTAGAAACTCACTGCCAGCTACTTGAAGGTACTGCGGCGGTGTGGGATGGCTTTTGCCGCAGAAAGGTTCCCTTTAACCACGAGCCTCTGGTGACATCGGGAAGCCGTGCAATATTTTTGTGATTATAGATCCCTCACGCACATTATACTATGGGTCTATACTATATACTATGTCATCCATGTTTGGTCCGTGGTTTTCACAGATCATTGGTAGGAGATGCTCTGGAAAAAAAAAATTCAGCCCAGCAGTGTCTGTGGAATACGGATGATGGAGGACAGAAAATGGACACAGATTCTTCACGGACATCTTCACGAATGAACCTCTAACCATCTTGTCATGGAGGTCACCACGGACGTGTGAAAGAGGCCTACCAGCAATGATGGAGCGTGGTTTAGGTTCTGTAGACATTATATATATTAAATAATCAAAGAAAATCTATTGCCAAAAACTTATCTATAGTTCAAAGAAGTATTCCAGGTTTTTTATCAGCGATGAGCGGCAGGGGCAATATTCAAATTTGTGATATTTAGCGAATATTTGGGCGAATATTCGTCATATATTTGAGAATTTGTGATCTCCAGTCATTATTTTCTTGATTGCGGCAATCAGAAAATTCACGAAAAAAATCCGTGATACAAAAATTTGCGATCAACACTACTCCTAAAGTCAAAGATATTGCAGCCTTCTCATTGGCCCACAAGCAAGAAGCAGTGAGGGATCATGGGTACTGATGAAAAAAATCTAGAATATTCGCAATAACGAAGATATAGCACTATTTTCTAGATATTCGCAAATTCTCGAAGTGCCAATATTCGCGATAAAAAGTCGGGATTAGAATATTCACAATCAACACTATTTAAAATCGTCTTTGAATAAGTTGAGGGGTGTTGTTTCTAAAATTGGTCATTTATGGGTGGTTTCTATTACGTAAGCCCCTCAAAGCCACTTTACAACTGAATTGGCCCTTAAAAAAGTTAGTTTTGGAAATTTTCTTGAAAATTTGTAAAAGTCTCAAACTGTAAGACTTCTAACGACCTAGAAAATAAAATGACATTTACAAATTGATGTCAACATAAAGTTGACATATGGGGAATGTTAGGTAATAAATATTTTATGAGGTATTGCTATCTGTCTTAGGGCTCATGCACAAGACCGTATGTATTTTGCGGTCTGCAAAAAACTGATCCGCAAAAAATACGGATGACGTCCGTGTGGCCCCTAATAGAACAGTCCAATCCTTGTCCGTAATGCGTACAATAATAGGACATGTTCTATTTTTTTGCGGAATGGAAATACGGACATATGGAGTAACTTCAGTTTTTTTTGCGGACCCATTGAAATGAATAGGAAAGGACACGGAAAGAAGATACGTTCGTGTGCATGAGCCCTTAAAAGCAGAGAAATTCAAATTTAGAAAATTGTGACTATCTCCATATTTTATGTAAACTTTTGATAAAAAAAGAAAAATAAATATATATATTGACCCAAATGTACCACTAACATGAAGTACAAGGTGTCACAAGAAAACAGTCTCCGAATCAGTTGGATAAGTAAAAGCGTTTCAAAGTTATTGCCACATAAAGTCAAACATCAGATTAGCAAAATTAAAGGGGTTATCAGACCTCTGGAATGCCCCACCCCCCATCGCTAATAACGTCCCCGCCACCCCCTGTTATTGGCTGCCCCTTCCCAATGCTGGATGTTTTCATCTTAGCGATGGGAAGATGCAGTCGTGGCTGTCCGGGGATCTGGAGCGATGCAGGTGCCGGGGAGCGAGATAAGTACATTGTGTGTGAGGGGCCCTGGCATATGGGGGGGGAGGAGGCATTTCAGGGAACGGATGACTCCTTTAAGCTTAGTCCTTAAGGTGAAAAATGGCTGTGTCTGGAAGGGGTTAATGGCCGCCCAGCACCTTCAATACCGAACGTCCACTTATAACACAGAGCGACTAAACAGTGGGGTCCTCATACTGTGTCCCATACGGCCGAACAGTACTCAACCATGACATGACGGCACCGCCTGGTCGCACCGATAGACCGATCTCTGACTCTACCAACCATTGGTTGACGTAATTTTACGTCAGACGTGTGGTGCAGTTTTGGTGCAGTTTTGGCACCACTTAGGCTACGCCATTCCAGAGCAAATAGGAAAGCGTTGTATAAACTCTAGTTGCGCCAATTCTTGCCACTTATTAAACAGATTCTCGGACAGACACGTTAGTCAATCCGGCTAATAACTGTGACGCACCCTATGTATGCCAGTCCTATGATAAGGGTTAAAAAAAGGACAGAATAAAGCAAGCAGTGATTTTAACCGAAGATGACGGCTCCGCCGGCTGCCACACACAGCTTATTCAGTACGAAGAGAAAACCCACAAATGAGCTGCTATTTTAAGGCTTCTGCAAATGTTCACAAATTGGAAGGACACACAAGGACAAATGAAATGGGATTGTGTAACCCTTGAGCTGCCAGTGCGGACTGAGGCAGAGCGGTCACATGACAGTACAGGCCGTGCTATGGGGGGGGGGGGGGGGTCGCAAGGGAAACGGAAATGTATTAAGAGTCAAAGGAGTCCATCACACAACAGATCCTCCATATTGTCAATTAGTTACAAAAACCAAATACACAATCGCTGACAGAAAATCCCGCACAAGATGAGATACGGCCTCTAGCCTGGACACAAGATGAGATACGGCCTCTAGCCTGGATACAAGATGAGATACGGCCTCTAGCCTGGATACAAGATGAGATACGGCCTCTAGCCTGGATACAAGATGCGATACGGCCTCTAGCCTGGATACAAGATGAGGTACGGCCTCTAGCATGGAAACAAGATGAGATACGGCCTCTAGTCTGGATACAAGATAAGATGCGGCCTCTAGCATGGAAACAAGATGAGATACGGCCTCTAGCCTGGATACAAGATGAGATACGGCCTCTAGCCTGGACACAAGATGAGATACGGCCTTTAGCCTGGATACAAGATGAGATACGGCCTCTAGCCTGGATACAAGATGAGATACAGCTTCTAGCCTGGATACAAGATGATATACGGACTCTAGCATGGACACAAGATGAGATACGGCCTCTAGCCTGGATACAAGATGAGATACGGCCTCTAGCCTGGACACAATATGAGATACGGCCTCTAGCCTCGACACAAGATGAGATACGGCCTCTAGCCTGGATACAAGATGAGATACGGCTTCTAGCCTGGATACAAGATGAGATACGGCCTCTAGCCTGGACACAAGATGAGATACGCCTTTAGCCTGGATACAAGATGAGATACGGCCTCTAGCCTTGACACAATATGAGATACAACCTCTAGCCTGGACACAAGATGAGATACGGCCTCTAGCCTGGATACAAGATGAGATACGGCTCCTAGCCTGGATACAAGATGAGACACGGCCTCTAGCCTGGACACAAGATGAGATACGGCCTCTAGCCTGGATACAAGATGGGATACGGCCTCTAGCATGGAAACAAGATGAGATACGGCCTCTAGCCTGGATACAAGATGAGATACGGCCTCTAGCCTGGATACAAGATGAGATACGGCCTCTAGCCTGGATACAAGATGAGATACGGCCTCTAGCCTGGATACAAGATGAGGTACGGCCTCTAGCCTGGACACAAGATGAGATACGGCCTCTAGCCTGGATACAAGATGAGATACGGCCTCTAGCCTGGATACAAGATGAGGTACGGCCTCTAGCCTGGATACAAGATGAGATACGGCCTCTAGCCTGGACACAAGATGAGATACGGCCTCTAGCCTGGATACAAAATGAGATACGGCCTCTAGTCTGGATACAAGATGAGGTACGGCCTCTAGCATGGAAACAAGATGAGATACGGCCTCTAGCCTGGATACAAGATGAGATACGGCCTCTAGCCTGGATACAAGATGAGATACAGCCTCTAGCCTGGATACAAGATGAGGTACGGCCTCTAGCATGGAAACAAGATGAGATACGGCCTCTAGCATGGAAACAAGATGAGATACGGCCTCTAGCCTGGACACAAGATGAGATACGGCCTCTAGCCTGGACACAAGATGAGATACGGCCTCTAGCCTGGATACAAGATGAGATACGGCCTCTAGCCTGGATACAAGATGAGATACGGCCTCTAGCCTGGACACAAGATGAGATACGGCCTCTAGCCTGGACACAAGATGAGATACGGCCTCTAGCCTGGACACAAGATGAGATACGGCCTCTAGCCTGGACACAAGATGAGATACGGCCTCTAGCCTGGACACAAGATGAGATACGGCCTCTAGCCTGGACACAAGATGAGATACGGCCTCTAGCCTTGATACGAGATGAGATATAACTGCACGCATGGTTTTCAAGCAATCTGACTTTTCTATCTGGGTGCCGCATTTTTTTTTTGTCATTGTATGTATATTATATTTTATAAAATCTGATTCCATTTCTTTGTACTGTAATACACTGCTAATCTGTGAGCGAGGACTATACGTAAACATGAAGGTTTGCGGGACTGTAAAGATCCTACTACTTTAATATTTTTTTTATAAAACCGTGACCACGTTTGCAACAAAAACTGCCTTATCCTGCATATTTATTAAAAATACTTTTCTAATGACCACACGGCTACCGGAGGGACAGATCCTAGAAAAGACTGCAGGAAATAGAAAGACCTACATGGAAATATATGCCGCTATTTAAAGGGATAGTGCCCCTTTAAGGCATATACAGCAGGCCCATGGGGGGATGAAGAGCGCTACATAAATAAATAGTAAGACTCGATATTTTCATCTGGTAAATACATAAAGCGAGAATATAGTAGACAGTGGAACGGGTTTATTTTAGAGGAGGAAAACATACCACTCCAAACCACTTCCAAATGTGTAATGAGTATTTAAATATTGATACGTTTTGGGTGGCAAAGCAGCTTTTATATATTTATATGCTCTTTTTTTCACATATAATCTTTTCATAGAAACCTATTTTAGAGCTGAGGTTATAAAAGGATGAATTCTAGGAAGCGAGTCCTGAGTACGCGCCTATCCCCAAATGCACTGCCCGTCAGGAACCGCGTCTATGTATTGATGGGTTCAGCTGTCACGGGTAGTGTGATTTTTCTGTATTTATTTATATTTTATTAATTTTTATGTATATTTTTTAAAATATTATGTCCACCCTTGAGGTCATGAAAGACTCCTGGGGTCATTCAAGTCATTTCTTTAGTATTTCAAGGTTTTCCACTGTAACTGGGGCAGCCCCATGTGGTGACATTAACCCCTTCTACCCTGGGCCACTTTTCGCCCTCCTGCCCAGGCCTAATTTTGCAAATCTGACGTGTGTCACTTTATGTGGTAATAACTTTGGAACGCTTTTACTTATCCAAGCCATTCTGAGATAGTTTTCTCGTGACACATTGCACTTCATGACAGTGGTAAATGTAAGTAGATATATTTCACCTTCATGTATAAAAAAAAATCAAAAATTTTCCAAAAATTGGGAAACATTTGTAATGTTCAGAATTCAATTTTGTTTGATTTTAAAGGGGTTGTCTCACTTCAGCAAAAGGCATTAATCATGTAGATAAAGTTAATACAAACCACTTACTAATGTATTGTGATTGTCCATATTGCTTCCTTTGCTGGTTGGATTCATTTTTCCATCACATTATACACTGCTTGTTTCCATGGTTACAACCACCCTGCAATCCAGCGGTGGTGGTCGTTCTTGCACACTATAGGAAAAAATGCCAGTCTCACTGTTGGCCGGGACCGCGGGAGCGCTCATAGGCTGGCGCTTTTTCCTATACTGTGCAAGCACGACAACCGCTGATGGATTGCAGGGTGATTGTAACCATGGAAACGAGCAGTGTATAATGTGATGGAAAAATGAATCCAGCCAGCAAAGGAAGCAATATGGACAATCACAATACATTAGTTAGTGCCTGGTGTTAATTTTCTCTACATGATAAATGCCACTTACTGAAGTGAAAAAACCCCTTTAAGGGTCCATTCACACGTCCTGTTTTTTTTCATCCTGAAAAACGGTCCGTTTTTTGCGGATCCGTTGTTCCTGAAAATGTTTCCGTATGTCATCCGTATGTCATCCGTTTTTTGCGGATCCGCAAAAAACGGGAACATGTATACATTTCAATAATCAAATAAAGTTGTTTGGATTTCTTTGAAAAAAAATTGGAAAAAAAAAAATAAAATAATAATTTGTTATGTGTTTCCAGGAACGGAATCCGCAAAAAACGGATGACATACGGAATGACATCCGAATGTCATCCGTTTTTTGCGGATCCATTGACTTTGTATTGTACCAGGATCCGATTTTTCAGGACAAGAATAGGACATGTTTTATATTTAAACGGACATGCGGAACGGAACAACGGAAACGGACAGCACACATTGTGCTGTCCGATTTTTTCCAGGACCCATTGAAAATGAATGGGTCCAGATCTGGTCCTGATCTGTTCCTGAAAAAACTGAACAGATCAGGAAAGAAAAAACGGACGTGTGAATGGACCCTAAGGCAGATAGCGATACCTCGTAAAATATTTATCACTTAACATTCCCCATATGTCTACTTTATGTTGGCATCATTTTGTAAATGTAATTAAAAAAATTTAGGACGTTAGAAGACTTAGTAATTTAGAAGCAATTCTTAAAATTTTTAAGAAAATTTCCAAAACCCACTTTTTAAGGACCAGTTCAGTTGTGAAGTCACTTTGTGGGGCTTACATAGTGTAAACCACCCATAAATGACCCCATTGTAGAAACTACACCCCTCAAGGTTTTCAAAACTGATTTTACAAACTTTGTTAACCCTTTAGGTGTTCCACAAGAATTAAAGGAAACGGAGATGAAATTTCATTATTTCACTTTTTTGGGCCGATTTTCCATTTTAATCCATTTTTTTTTTTCTGTAACACATCAACATTAACAGCCAAACCAAACTCAATATTTATGGCCCTGATTCTGTGTTTACATGGTAAACTGCTGTATGGGCACACGGCAGGGCGCAGAAGGAAAGGAACGCGTATGACTTTTGGAAAGCAGATTTTGCTATAATAGTTTTTAGGCACCATGTCCCATTTGAAGCCCCCCTGATGCCCCCCTACAGTAGAAACTCGCAAAAAGTGACCCCATTTTAGAAACTATAAGATAAGGTGACAGCTTTATTGATATTATTTTGGGGTACATATAATTTTTGATCACTTTATATTACACTTTTTTGTGAGGCAAGTTAACAAAAAAATTGCTTTTCTGGCACAGTTTTTATTTTTAGTTTTTTACAATGTTCATCTGACAGGCTAGATTATGTGATATTTTTTTATAGAGCAGGTTGTCACGAATGGGACAATATCAAATATGTCTACTTTTATTTTTTTTGTTTAAGTTTTACACAATAAAGCATTTTTGAAAAAAAAATCATGTTTTTGTGTCTCCATTTTCTGAAAGCCATAATTTTTTTTTATTTTTCTGCCGATCATCATCTGTAGCGGCTATTTTTTTGACATTTTTATTGGTACCATTTTTGGGTACATATGATTTTTTGATCGTTCAGAATTACACTTTATGGGGCAAGGTGATGAAAAAATTGGTTGCTTTGGCACAGTTTTTATTTTATTTTTTTCATGGCATTCACCTGAGGGGGTAGATCATGTGATATTTTTCTAGAGAAGGTCGTTACTTTTTAAAACTTATTTCAGTTTTACACAATAAAAGCATTTTTGAAAGAAAAAAATCATGTTTTTGTGCCTCCATTTTCTGAAAGGCATATATTGTTTTAATTTTTTGGGCGATTGTCTTATGTAGAGGCAAAATTTTTGCGGGATGAAATTACAGTATATACAGCTTTTTGATCGCTTGGTATAACTTACTTTTTGTGATGTAAGGTGGCAAAAAAATGTCATTTTTGGCACAGTTTTTATTATATTTTTTTTACGGCATTCACCTGATGCGGAGAATTATGTAATATTTTTATAGAGCCAGCGATACCTAATATGTCGGTTTTTATTTTCTTTCGTTTACAACTTTTTATGTGTTTATAAAAAAAAGGGGCATTATTTTTATTTTTTTTACTTGAAACTTTTTTTTTTTTTACTTTTTTTTTTGTCCCACTGTGGGACTTCAACTTTTGGAGGTCTAATCCCCTCTACAGTCCATTACAATACGTAGTGCATTGTGCATGAGCCCTGCGATCACAGTTGTCTAGGAGAGCCAGCCGGGTCTCTGCATTGATCTCGCATGGACCACTAGTACGTCATGGGTCCAAGAGGTTTTCCGGTTCTGCCGTAGTGATGACCTATGATAGGCTGTCAATATCTGATTGGTGGGGGTCCGACACCCTGCGTCCCACTGATCCGCTCTCCTGCGGTAGCTCTGGCACCAGAACTATAACTCCGTCCATTGTGAAAATCTGGGGTCAGCAACCTCTGGCACCCCAACTGTTGTTAAACTACAACTCCAATCATGCTGCTTTCACTGATATGGGAGTTTTGAGGACAGCCAAGCAAGTGTGCATGCTGGGAATTGTAGTTTCGGAAGAGCTGGAGCACCGGAAGTTGCTGAACCTTGGTGTAGATGCTGGTTACCATTAACTTCAGTGGGAGCAGCTCAGTGGGGTTCGGGTTGTTTTTTAATATGTTTTTTTTGGCGTATCTTTTTTTTAACCAATGGGTGTTCACTAGCTGCATTTTCAGCTTGGTTTTTGGTTTGAATCTGCACCAAAAAACGCACGAAAAACTTAGCCAAAATCACGGGGACTTACATGGAGCTGTTTTCTTTTTAGCTTCTCATTCATTTCAATGGGCAATTCAGCCCCAAGATCGGGCGCGCTGCTTCCCATGTAGGGTGCATTCACACGACTGTATAAATGGATCCGCAATTTTGCGGAACGGGTACGGACCCATTCATTTCAATGGGGCTGCAAAAGATGCGGACAGCACACCGTGTGCTGTCCGCTCCCGTTGTTCCGTGGGCCCGCAAAAAATATGGAGCATGTCCTATTCTTGTCCGCAGTTGCGGACCAGAATAGAAATTCTCTATATAGCGCCGGCCATGTGCGGTCCGCAAAACACTTACGGACGTGTGAATGCACCCTTAAATAAACAGGAGGCTGTTTTGAAGCTGATTTTGAGACAGAAACGCTCCAAAATCAGTGCCAAAAAAACTGTCCCTAAGGCCGTTTTCATACGAAAAATCTGTCCGTATTCTGGCTCTGAAATAGTCATGGATTCCGGATGATATACCGTCAGTATTGTCATCAGTATTGCTTCACATTTATTTGCGTATTCCTTCCTTACGACATTTGTATGCACTCCACACTCTGTGCTGTGCTTACTGTATTTGGAAGCGAATATGCACAAAATCCGGTTGTGCTACGGTTTTCAGATAGTGACGGAATTTATACGCCTATGTGAATATCTCCATTCATTAACATTAGCAGCGGATTCCAGTACATAAAATCCGAACCATGTAAGGCTGGGTTCACATCACATTTGTCCCATTTGTTTAACATATACAAAAAAATGTATACGCCACATGGATGTCTCAGACCGATGCCATACAGTGGCATCTGTTCACCATAGAGTTCCATTGTAATAAAAAAAAAGATGTATACGTTTGTGCTGCGTTTTTGTAAACGGAGGCATAAAACGTAATGTGAACCCATACTCCGTATGCATTCCGTCTCTGTATTTCCGTTCTGTTGAAAGATAGAACATGCCCTATTATTGTCCGCAAATCACGTTCCGTGGCTCCATTCAAGTCAATGGATCCACACTAAAAAACGTATGTCTTCCGTATCCGTTCAGTTTTTGCGGAATTGCAGAACCATCTATAGAAAATGTTATGCCCAGCCAAATTTTTTTTATGTAATTACTGTATACTGTATCTGCCATACGGAAAAACAGAACAGAAAAACGGAACGGAAACACAACGAAAAAAAAAGGGGAACAACGGATCTGTGAAAAACAGACTGCAAAACACTGAAAAAGCCATACAGTTGTGTGAAAGAGGCCTAAGGATGACACACGGATGGTAAGAACAGACACAGGGACCAACCACAGATCCCTTACGGATGAAACACATTCGCTTTTGTTTTTCACTGACGTGGCACTGACACGGAAATGTGGACGATGCCTAAGAATTGCAATTTCGCTGGTGTGTAGGCACCCTTAGGCCCCTTTCACACGAGCGAGTTTTCCGCGCGGGTGCAATGTGTGACGTGAATGCATAGCACAGCGTGCTGTCTGCATCTTTTGCGGCCCCATTGAAATGAATGGGTCCGCACCCATTCCGCTAAATTTGCGGAATGGATGCGGACCTATTTATAGGGACGTGTGTATTGACCCTAAGGGTATATTCACACATGCAAGTTTTTCTTTTTTTTTTATGCAGCTTTTGAAGTGGATTCTAAAAACAGTGTCCTGTCCTTTATATCTTCTCCCTTTTTTGAACCGTACCGGATTTTGGCTTCCAAAACTGCATCAACAAACCTGATCAAAACCTTACACGTGTGAATATAGCCTGAAACCTAAGCCGCGATTTGTGCTTTAGGAAGGCCTAATGCCTGGGGCTGAGGACTCTGACCACCCATACTGTACCTGAGCATCCTCGGACCTGCTCCGAGGCTTCCTGGTCAGATACAAGAGCTTCTATACACCCCAGGCAGCCAGAGGCATCATCCTAATAACATCCTGTTTATTAATTTTCCTGTGCGGATTCAGCCGCCAGCCGGACCCTGCATTGCCTCTGTCTCTGTGGTCCCAGAGTACGTGTGAGGTCCTTCCTAATTCCGTGTTATAAAAGACACGGTGTAAGATCTGCACCGTCCCTCTAAAAATGCCTCCTTAGCCTCCTCAGAACACATTATGTGATTGGACGCGGGCGCTGATCAAAGCGATGTGAGTACGGCTGCGGGGTCTTTATTTTCATGTTTCTAATTCTGTTGAAAATGCCCCTGAAAGATCTCATTTATAAGATAGTTCTGCCGTTTTCTTCCAGTTTTCAGAAAGCTCTCTGTTATAGGATTTGATATTTCGCCTCGTTCTTAACCAGACTGCCGGTCTGCTCCCAGCGACTTTAATTTGTCTGGGATGAAATAACTTAAAGATGTTTTGACTCGGCCTTGATTAGAGAGAAAATATATATTGGTTAATTAAAGCCCCCTATAGTCGGGGGGTGGGGGGGGGACAACCGCTGTCCTGCAGTCAGGTTCTGAGGGCTTTGAGTTTTGCCAGGTGTGTGTAAGGCAAGTGGTGAGGAATTTCTACGAAATATTTGCCATTTAAAGAAAAAAAAAAAAGAAAAAAAATCATGTTTTGCGATTCAACCTGTTGGAAAACATGGGTAGATTTCCAGATGACCGCGTTCGTAGTCGCGAAGCAGTTCTGTGTGGTGGAGGCGATCTGATAGGAAAAGTGAGCATGCAGAGGGTGGGCTCGCTGCACTATTACATTCAGGGGACATGTGGAATTGAAAGAGGTCGGTCAGAATATAATTTTTTTTTTTTTTAAATACATTTTTTCCTGAGAAACAGTTCCCCGAATGTCCTCAGGTTATACGTGGATTTACTAGAAGCTGTAATACCAGACACGACCTATGGGTAGAAATCAGCCATGTTTTTCCAATCCTTTTGGGTCTCTTAGTGATTCACGTACATGCGCTGTCTGTGGTCTCCGCTAACCGGTGACATATCCATTGAGTTTAATGTGCATAGTCACGCGTCAGCGGTTTTCCATGCACCACGGTAGTATGTCCTGTTTTTGTCTGTGTCTTGCACATTTACTCTACGGATCCGTGAAAACCATGAACACAACACAGATGCGCTGCTTCCACTCTTAGTTCTTACTTAGGGCTCATGCACACGACCGTCGTTGTTTTGCAGTCCGTTTTTAACGGATCCGTTGTCCCGTATCTGAGGGGTTTTTTTTCTCTGATTTAAGTCCTCTTCCACAAAACATATCTGTATGGTTTCCGTAGGCGATCCGTTTTTTTGGCGGATCGGAAACAGTAACTTATTAATCAGCAAACACATAGCATTTCTACAGTATCGATCCGCAAAATACGGATGACATACGGATGTGTTCCGTATTTGTTGCGGACCCGTTGACTTGAATGGGGCCTCGGACCGTGATTTGCGGACAATAGGACATGCACTACTTTTTGCAGAACGGAAATAGGGACATACGGAAACGGAAGGCACATGGAGTACCTTCCGTTGTTTTTGCAGACCCATTGAAGTGAATGGTACCACATACGGTCTGCAAAAAAAAATTGAACGGAAGCGGAAAGAAAATACGTTCGTGTGCATGAGCCCTTATAGATACCAATGCCGAATCCTGACCGAAAATTCTATATTTTTTTTTTTATTGCCTAGTGGCTTTTTTTATTTTATTTGGTGGGTCAGGGGGGGGGGGGGGGGCTGTTTTTTTTTTTTTTTTTCTATAGTGTCTTTTTTTTTATTTGGTGGCATATGTTGTGTCTCTGGCATTTTTTATAAATACGGCATGTTGTAGCAATGGTGTTTCTAGGTGTTTTTCTATCTGCTCTTTAGGGAAAACTAGCCTGAAAAAAAAAGCCATCCACACATTTGGATCAAAAAAAGGGTACAAGGTGTTTTTTTTAGGCCTCCCAACATCAAGTAGAATCTGCAGCAAGAATGACCAGGTTTTCTTCCCGTGACGCAGATTCTCAGTCGACAGAAAACGTTCTGTATGAAGTACAGAGCGGATCTCCCGTTGTAAAGATTCAGAGCCGATTCGGAGTGGATTTTGCTGCAGAAAATGCTGTAAAGTCTGCTTGGCGAATTCTCGGTGTGAACACGGCCCAAGTGTGAAAGCGGCAAATGTTCACATTAAGGCCTCATGCACACGACCGTAGTTCGGGTCCGCATCCGAGCCGCAGTTTTTGCGGCTCAGGTGCGGACCCATTCACTTCAAGGGGGTCGCAAAAGATGCGGACAGCACTCCGTGTGCTGTCCGCATCCGTTGCTCCGTTCCGTGGTCTGCAAACATTTTTTAACATGTCCCATTCTTGTCTGTTTTGCTGCGGACCGCAAAAAATGGAACGGTTGTGTGCATGAGGCCTAAGGGTAATGCTACGCAGTGACGTGTTGTGCGGCAAGAAATTTCATATAATGTATGTCAATGGTGTTGCAGTTCAACGTGCGCAGTGCTGCGATGCGACAGTCATATAAAATACAATACCGCTGGATTTTGCGTTGCAATTTGTGCACAACTTTTACTCCATTGACTTTAAAGTGAGTCGTGCTCAACATGCGTCTCACCTGCGTCATGGCTGTGTTTTGTCGCGTATATATCTGTGTACCCTTAGGGGTCCTGCACACGATTTTGTTTTTTTTGGGCCACGTTTTTTTTGGGGGGGGGGGGGGGGGCACAGAACGGACTTTCGGATGGCATACTGCCCCACTGAGATGAATGGGTCCGCATCCAACCCGCAAAAACACAGATTGGATGCGGACCAAAACTACGGCTATGTGCATGAGCCGTTAGGCTTCCAGGACACGGGTGCGGGGGTCAGGACAGTGAAGGGAGTATTCAATACCGCTCCCCATTGTCGTCCTGGACATGACTGATGGATACAGATGCAGCAAACACCCAGCCCCTTGGATGGCAGTCACAGTGAGCTCCATCTTTTTCATTTGTCACTCCCCCAGCCCCCCCCCCCCTCAAAAAACTAAAATAAGCAGAGTGGTCCCTGGTTTGCATTGTCCTGACTCCAGTTCTGATGGAGGGATAAGTGAATGGGAGCCCAGCACAGAGCCTTCCAGATACAGGTACATACCGTCCCATATATCATACGCTGCAGAACATCCCGCACTCCACCTGCAAATCCTAATCCCATAATGGGACATTCAAGCTTAACGTCGACAAAGGATAGAATTGTGATTTGATTTTTTTTTTTACATCTAAAAATGAGGATAGACTCTGCAAATTGTCCCTGATGAATGGCTGGTGTATCTTGCCGGGGAATAGAGGCCTTTTTCTCTGTACAGGGCTGGAGACACAGAGGCAGACATCAGATAGGGGCCATCTGGCCCACCTAGACTGCCCATTTACACTATAATATGCTTGGTGCTGCCAGGCTTAAGACTTTAATTGCATAGTTTAGAGGTTTCCCTTGTGGCTGTACGAAGAAAAACGAAAAAATTCTTCCAGCGCATCGACTCCTTTAGAGCACAGTCCTTTTACTGGAACATTTTTGTGGGGCCGCGGGATGTAGATGTAAAATGGGCTGAGTCAGTTCTTGGTCATTAAGAGGCCACCCTGTTATACGCGCCGTAGCCTCGCTCACTGCCGGGAAGCATTTACATTCCTGAGTTTTTATATAGGAGCGCGCATTTCTTTTACTTTAGAAATCAATGAAAACATTTTTTTATTATTGATAGAAGCAAAATCGTAAATTCTCTGTACTTGTAGGAATATTCTTCACCTGTGACGACGTGAAACTAGCAATAAAACGGAGCACAGAGAGGAGCGCCGAGGGGTCCCATAGGATGCTGCCATGTAAATAAAGACTAAGGCCTCTGGCACACGACCGTATGGCTTTTTTAGTATTTTGAGGTCCGCAAAAAATACGGATGACGTCCGTGTGCATTCCGTTTATTGCAGAACAGCTGGCCCCTGATAGAACAGTCCTATCCTTGTCCGTTATGCGGACAATAATAGGACATGTTCTATCCTTGAGGCTACATGCACACGAACGTTGTTTGTTTCCGCTGCGTTTTTTTTTTGCGGATAGGATGCGGACCCATTCATTTCAATTAATCCGCAAAAAATGCGGACAGCACACCATGTGCTGTCCGCATCAGTATGTCTGTTCCCCGCAAAAAAAAAAATAGAACATGTCCTATTATTGTCCGTTTTAGGCATTGTTACAATGGATCCGCAAAAAAAACAAACAAAACTGTAGCATACGGACCACAAAACACATACGGTCGTGTGCATGTAGCCTGAACGGAAGGTAAAAACGGAAATACGGAAACAGAAGGCATACAGAGTACCTTAAGTTTTTTTGGCAGATCCATTGAAATGAATGGTTCCGTATACGAAACGTAAAAAAAGTGAAAAAAAAAACGTTTGTCTGCAAGAGGCCTGAGGGTCTGGTCACACGGTCAGGTTTCTGATGCAGTTTTGGAAGCCAAAAATCAGGAGCGGATCATAACCGGTAAAGGACAGAGACGACGTCTCCTCTTTGAATTCACTCCTGGTTTTGACTTCCAAAATGGCATCTGGAAAACCGAGCGGGTGGTCACACCCTAAGGGCTCATTCACACGACCGTGTTTTTGTCCGCATGAAATTCGCATTTTTTTGTGGGTCGGATACGGACCTATTCATTTCAACGGGGCTGCGAAAATATGTGGACAGCTCACCAAGTGCTGTCCGTATCCGTAAATCCGTTCCACGTCCCCTAAAAGATATAGAACATGTCCTGTTCATTTTGCGGACAAGAATAGGCATTTGAGGAAAAGGAAAATGCGGGATGAACGCAGCCGGTATCCGTGTTTTGCTGATTTGCAATTTGCCTACTGCAAAAACGGATACGGATGTGTGCATGGGCAGCGAAGTGTACGAGATTAAACAAATCTCTTGTACTTTTTGCTGCGTTTTCCGTTTTTTACGGCTCTGCAAAACACGGAGGCAGGCGGTGTGTGTTCCGCATTTTGCAGAACGGACGATAGATAGGACATAACAATCCTGGAGCATTTCTATGAATTCTGCTCTGTGACGTTCCTCTATTACTACTCCTGCAAGGGTCGTCAATGGGGGGCAGGAATGGTAACACCCACTTGTCAATGTAGTCCTACCATTTCCAGGAGGAATAACTGAGGAACAGCACCATGTACAATACTGAGAAAAGATTCTCTACAATTAGATCACAAATACACACGTCCGCCGCACTGTAATACATGAGATGATGAGGTACAATACACAGAATCTCTCCGTCCAGCTGCTCCATACAGATCGCCGAGCCCTAAGCGGCGAATCAACTGGTGTGAAACGCAGATGTTTGACCCTCCCCGCCCACCGTAACTAAGCAGGAAGTTAAACCGTATCGCGACGCTGATTGGTTCCCGGCGGCCATGCTTAGCTAGGGAGCAGTGACTCCCCGCCATGTTTGTTGAGGGCAGCTTGCTGTCCATAGGGTCAGTTTGCTGAGAACAGTAGATAGATCTGCACAGCCGGTGGCTAATAAGGGGACTAAATAGAGGCGGTAAGTGACTGCCGAGCGGAGCTGTGTGCATCCTCGTGTCTGCACAGTGAGGGCCTGTGACCCGCAGACTGACTGCCTAATAAACTTCTGTGCACTATGGCAGTGAGATGTAGCAGAGCTGCAGTGCTCATTCTACCTGCAGCCTGTGGGAAACTGGGAGATGAGGAGGTACCTGCAGCCTATAGGAAACTGGGAGATGAGGAGGTACCTGCAGCCTATAGGAAACTGGGAGATGAGGAGGTACCTGCTGCCTATAGGAAACTGGGAGATGATGAGGTACCTGCTGCCTATAGGAAACTGGGAGATAAGGAGGTACCTGCAGCCTATAGGAAACTGGGAGATGAGGAGGTACCTGCTGCCTATAGGAAACTGGGAGATAAGGAGGTACCTGCAGCCTATAGGAAACTGGGAGATGAGGAGTTACCTGCAGCCTATAGGAAACTGGGAGATGAGGAGTTACCTGCAGCCTATAGGAAACTGAGAGATGAGGTACCTGCTGCCTATAGGAAACTGGGAGATGAGGAGGTACCTGCAGCCTATAGGAAACTGGGAGATGAGGAGGTGCCTGCAGCCTATAGGAAACTGGGAGATGAGGAGGTACCTGCTGCCTATAGGAAACTGGGAGATGATGAGGTACCTGCTGCCTATAGGAAACTGGGAGATAAGGAGGTACCTGCAGCCTATAGGAAACTGGGAGATGAGGAGGTACCTGCTGCCTATAGGAAACTGGGAGATAAGGAGGTACCTGCAGCCTATAGGAAACTGGGAGATGAGGAGTTACCTGCAGCCTATAGGAAACTGGGAGATGAGGAGTTACCTGCAGCCTATAGGAAACTGGGAGATGAGGTACCTGCAGCCTATAGGAAACTGGGAGATGAGGAGGTACCTGCTGCCTATAGGAAACTGGGAGATGAGGTACCTGCAGCCTATAGGAAACTGGGAGATGAGGAGGTACCTGCAGCCTATAGGAAACTGGGAGATGAGGAGGTACCTGCAGCCTATAGAAAACTGGGAGATGAGGAGGTACCTGCAGCCTATAGAAAACTGGGAGATGAGGAGGTACCTGCTGCCTATAGGAAATTGGGAGATGAGGAGGTGCCTGCTGCCTATAGGAAACTGGGAGATGAGGAGGTACCTACTGCCTATAGGAAACTGGGAGATGAGGTACCTGCAGCCTATAGAAAACTGGGAGATGATGAGGTACCTGCAGCCTATAGGAAACTGGGACATGAGGAGGTACCTGCTGCCTATAGGAAACTGGGAGATGAGGAGGTACCTGCAGCCTATAGGAAACTGGGAGATGAGGAGGTACCTGCAGCCTATAGGAAACTGGGAGATGAGGAGGTACCTGCAGCCTATAGAAAACTGGGAGATGATGAGGTACCTGCTGCCTATAGGAAACTGGGAGATGAGGAGGTGCCTGCTGCCTATAGGAAACTGGGAGATGATGAGGTACCTGCAGCCTATAGGAAACTGAGACATGAGGAGGTGCCTGCTGCCTATAGGAAACTGGGAGATGAGGAGGTACCTGCAGCCTATAGAAAACTGGGAGATGATGAGGTACCTGCAGCCTATAGGAAACTGGGAGATGAGGAGGTACCTGCAGCCTATAGAAAACTGGGAGATGATGAGGTACCTGCTGCCTATAGGAAATTAGGAGATGAGGAGGTGCCTGCTGCCTATAGGAAACTGGGAGATGAGCAGGTACCTGCTGCCTATAGGAAACTGGGAGATGAGGAGGTACCTGCTGCCTATAGGAAACTGGGAGATGAGGAGGTACCTGCTGCCTATAGGAAACTGGGAGATGAGGAGGTACCTGCTGCCTATAGGAAACTGGGAGATGAGGAGGTACCTGCTGCCTATAGGAAATTAGGAGATGAGGAGGTGCCTGCTGCCTATAGGAAACTGGGAGATGAGGAGGTACCTGCAGCCTATAGGAAACTGTGAGATGAGGAGGTACCTGCTGCCTATAGGAAACTGGGACATGAGGAGGTACCTGCTGCCTATAGGAAACTGGGACATGAGGAGGTACCTGCTGCCTATAGGAAACTGGGAGATGAGGAGGTACCTGCAGCCTATAGGAAACTGGGAGATGAGGAGGTACCTGCAGCCTATAGGAAACTGGGAGATGAGGAGGTACCTGCAGCCTATAGGAAACTGGGAGATGAGGCGGTACCTGCAGCCTATAGGAAACTGGGAGATGAGGAGGTACCTGCAGCCTATAGGAAACTGGGAGATGAGGCGGTACCTGCAGCCTATAGGAAACTGAGAGATGAGGAGGTACCTGCAGCCTATAGGAAACTGGGAGATGAGGAGGTACCTGCAGCCTATAGGAAACTGGGAGATGAGGAGGTACCTGCAGCCTATAGGAAACTGGGAGATGAGGAGGTACCTGCAGCCTATAGGAAACTGGGAGATGATGAGGTACCTGCAGCCTATAGGAAACTGGGAGATGAGGAGGTACCTGCTGCCTATAGGAAACTGGGAGATGAGGAGGTACCTGCAGCCTATAGGAAACTGGGAGATGAGGAGGTACCTGCTGCCTATAGGAAACTGGGAGATGAGGAGGTACCTGCTGCCTATAGGAAACTGGGAGATAAGGAGGTACCTGCTGCCTATAGGAAACTGGGAGATGAGGAAGTACCTGCAGCCTATAGGAAACTGGGAGATGAGGTACCTGCAGCCTATAGAAAACTGGGAGATGAGGAGGTACCTGCTGCCTATAGGAAACTGGGAGATGAGGAGGTACCTGCAGCCTATAGGAAACTGGGAGATGAGGAAGTACCTGCAGCCTATAGGAAACTGGGAGATGAGGAGGTACCTGCAGCCTATAGGAAACTGGGATATGAGGAGGTACCTGCTGCCTATAGGAAACTGGGAGATGAGGAGGTACCTGCAGCCTATAGGAAACTGGGAGATGAGGAGGTACCTGCAGCCTATAGAAAACTGGGAGATGAGGAGGTACCTGCTGCCTATAGGAAACTGGGAGATGAGGTACCTGCAGCCTATAGGAAACTGGGAGATGAGGAGGTACCTGCAGCCTATAGGAAACTGGGAGATGATGAGGTACCTGCAGCCTATAGGAAACTGGGAGATGATGAGGTACCTGCAGCCTATAGGAAACTGGGAGATGAGGAGGTGTCTGCTGCCTATAGGAAACTGGGAGATGAGGAGGTACCTGCAGCCTATAGGAAACTGGGAGATGAGGAGGTACCTGCTGCCTATAGGAAACTGGGAGATGAGGAGGTACCTGCAGTCTATAGGAAACTGGGAGATGATGAGGTACCTGCAGCCTATAGGAAACTGGGAGATGAGGAGGTACCTGCAGCCTATAGAAAACTGGGAGATGAGGAGGTACCTGCTGCCTATAGGAAATTAGGAGATGAGGAGGTGCCTGCTGCCTATAGGAAACTGGGAGATGAGGAGGTACCTGCTGCCTATAGGAAACTGGGAGATGAGGAGGTACCTGCTGCCTATAGGAAACTGGGAGATGAGGAGGTACCTGCTGCCTATAGGAAATTAGGAGATGAGGAGGTGCCTGCTGCCTATAGGAAACTGGGAGATGAGGAGGGTACCTGCTGCCTATAGGAAACTGGGAGATGAGGAGGTACCTGCTGCCTATAGGAAACTGGGAGATGAGCAGGTACCTGCGGCCTATAGGAAACTGGGAGATGAGGAGGTACCTGCAGCCTATAGGAAACTGGGAGATGAGGAGGTACCTGCTGCCTATAGGAACTGGGACATGAGGAGGTACCTGCTGCCTATAGGAAACTGGGACATGAGGAGGTACCTGCTGCCTATAGGAAACTGGGACATGAGGAGGTACCTGCTGCCTATAGGAAACTGGGAGATGAGGAGGTACCTGCTGCCTATAGGAAACTGGGAGATGAGGAGGTACCTGCAGCCTATAGGAAACTGGGAGATGAGGTACCTGCAGCCTATAGGAAACTGGGAGATGAGGAGGTACCTGCAGCCTATAGGAAACTGGGAGATGAGGAGGTACCTGCAGCCTATAGGAAACTGGGAGATGAGGAGGTACCTGCAGCCTATAGGAAACTGGGAGATGAGGCGGTACCTGCAGCCTATAGGAAACTGAGAGATGAGGAGGTACCTGCAGCCTATAGAAAACTGGGAGATGAGGAGGTACCTGCAGCCTATAGGAAACTGGGAGATGAGGAGGTACCTGCAGCCTATAGGAAACTGGGAGATGAGGAGGTACCTGCAGCCTATAGGAAACTGGGAGATGATGAGGTACCTGCAGCCTATAGGAAACTGGGAGATGAGGAGGTACCTGCAGCCTATAGGAAACTGGGAGATGAGGAGGTACCTGCAGCCTATAGGAAACTGGGAGATGATGAGGTACCTGCAGCCTATAGGAAACTGGGAGATGAGGAGGTACCTGCAGCCTATAGGAAACTGGGAGATGAGGAGGTACCTGCTGCCTATAGGAAACTGTGAGATGAGGAGGTACCTGCAGCCTATAGGAAACTGGGAGATGAGGAGGTACCTGCTGCCTATAGGAAACTGGGAGATAAGGAGGTACCTGCTGCCTATAGGAAACTGGGAGATGAGGAGGTACCTGCAGCCTATAGGAAACTGGGAGATGAGGTACCTGCAGCCTATAGAAAACTGGGAGATGAGGAGGTACCTGTTGCCTATAGGAAACTGGGAGATGAGGAGGTACCTGCAGCCTATAGGAAACTGGGAGATGAGGAAGTACCTGCAGCCTATAGGAAACTGGGAGATGAGGAGGTACCTGCTGCCTATAGGAAACTGGGAGATGAGGAGGTACCTGCAGCCTATAGGAAACTGGGATATGAGGAGGTACCTGCTGCCTATAGGAAACTGGGAGATGAGGAGGTACCTGCAGCCTATAGGAAACTGGGAGATGAGGAGGTACCTGCAGCCTATAGAAAACTGGGAGATGAGGAGGTACCTGCTGCCTATAGGGAACTGGGAGATGAGGAGGTACCTGCAGCCTATAGGAAACTGGGAGATGAGGAGGTACCTGCAGCCTATAGGAAACTGGGAGATGAGGAGGTACCTGCAGCCTATAGGAAACTGGGAGATGAGGAGGTACCTGCTGCCTATAGGAAACTGGGAGATGAGGAGGTGCCTGCAGCCTATAGGAAACTGGGAGATGAGGTACCTGCAGCCTATAGGAAACTGGGAGATGAGGAGGTACCTGCAGCCTATAGGAAACTGGGAGATGAGGAGGTACCTGCTGCCTATAGGAAACTGGGAGATGAGGAGGTACCTGCAGCCTATAGGAAACTGGGAGATGAGGAGGTACCTGCAGCCTATAGGAAACTGGGAGATGAGGAGGTACCTTCAGCCTATAGGAAACTGGGAGATGAGGAGGTACCTGCAGTCTATAGGAAACTGGGAGATGATGAGGTACCTGCTGCCTATAGGAAACTGGGAGATGAGGAGGTACCTGCAGCCTATAGAAAACTGGGAGATGAGGAGGTACCTGCAGCCTATAGAAAACTGGGAGATAAGGAGGTACCTGCAGCCTATAGGAAACTGGGAGATGAGGAGGTACCTGCAGCCTATAGGAAACTGGGAGATGAGGAGGTGCCTGCAGCCTATAGGAAACTGGGAGATGACGTACCTGCAGCCTATAGGAAACTGGGAGATGAGGAGGTACCTGCAGCCTATAGGAAACTGGGAGATGAGGAGGTACCGCTGCCTATAGGAAACTGGGAGATGAGGAGGTACCTGCAGCCTATAGGAAACTGGGAGATGAGGAGGTACCTGCTGCCTATAGGAAACTGGGAGATGAGGAGGTACCTGCAGTCTATAGGAAACTGGGAGATGATGAGGTACCTGCAGCCTATAGGAAACTGGGAGATGAGGAGGTACCTGCAGCCTATAGGAAACTGGGAGATGACAGCTGCAGTTACATATCTATGTGTGTGCTTGGTGTAGTAATGCTGCACAAAACTATACTGCTACTGTGTGCAGCAGGTCTGTGCCCACAGGGTCCTAACACATAAATGTGTTTTCTTCTGTATCAGAATAAGTTTTTTTTTTTTTTTAAGTCCACCTGTGGTTTTTGTGACTTTTTTCCAGCTTACCACTGGTTCTCTTCATGGCCTTGTAGTTTCCCAACAGCTGGAGTGAGAAGGTTGCTGATCCCTGCTGTAGTGCTAGAAGAGGAGGAGAGCTGCAGCGGGTATCCTTTAGAGCCAGGAGAGCTGCAGCGGTTATCCTTTAGAGCCAGGAGAGCTGCAGCGGTTATCCTTTAGAGCCAGGAGAGCTGCAGCGGGTATCCTTTAGAGCCAGGAGAGCTGCAGCGGTTATCCTTTAGAGCCAGGAGAGCTGCAGCGGTTATCCTTTAGAGCCAGGAGAGCTGCAGCTGGTATCTTCTAGAGCCAGGAGAGCTGCAGCGGGTATCCGCTAGAGCCAGGAGAGCTGCAGCGGGTATCCGCTAGAGCCAGAAGAGCTGAAGCAGGTATCCTCTAGAGCCAGGAGAGCTGCAGCGGGTATCCTCTAGAGCCAGAAGAGCTGAAGCAGGTATCCTCTAGAGCCAGGAGAGCAGCAGCGGGTATCCTTTAGAGCCAGGAGAGCAGCAGCGGGTATCCTTTAGAGCCAGGAGAGCAGCAGCGGGTATCCTTTAGAGCCAGGAGAGCTGCAGTGGGTATCTTTTAGAGCCAGGAGAGCAGCAGCGGGTATCTTCTAGAGCAGGCATCCTCAAACTGCGGCCCTCCAGCTGTTGTTAAACTATAACTCCCACAATGCGCTGTTGTAGGCTGATACCTGTAGGCTGTTCGGGCATGCTGGGAGTTGTAGTTTTGAAACAGCTGGAGGACCGCAGTTTGAGGATGCCTGCTCTAGAGCTAGAAGAGCTGCAGCGAAATCCTAATGAGGTGGGAGAGCTGCTGGTGGGTAACGTCTAGAGTGGGGAGAGCTGCTGGTGGGTATCGTCTAGAGTGGGGAGAGCTGCTGGTGGGTAACGTCTAGAGTGGGGAGAGCTGCTGGTGGGTAATGTCTAGAGTGTGGAGAGCTGCAGCGGGTATCCTTTAGAGCCGGGAGAGCTGCAGCGGGTATCCTCTAGAGCTAGGAGAGCCGCTGGTGTGTAATGTCTAGAGTGGGGAGAGCTGCTGGTGGGTATCGTCTAGAGTGGGGAGAGCTGCTGGTGGGTAATGTCTAGAGTGGGGAGAGCTGCTGGTGGGTAATGTCTAGAGTGGGGAGAGCTGCTGGTGGGTAATGTCTAGAGTGTGGAGAGCTGCAGCGGGTATCCTTTAGAGCGGGAGAGCTGCAGCGGGGTCCTCTAGAGCTGGGAGAGCGCTGGTGTGTAACGTCTAGAGTGGGGAGAGCTGCTGGTGGGTAACGTCTAGAGTGGGGAGAGCTGCTGGTGGGTAACGTCTAGAGCTGGGAGAGCTGCTGGTGGGTAACGTCGAGGTGTGGAGAGCTGCTGGTGGGTAACGTCTAGAGCTGGGAGAGCTGCTGGTGGGTAACGTCGAGTGGGGAGAGCTGCTGGTGGGTAACGTCTAGAGTGGGGAGAGCTGCTGGTGGGTAACGTCTAGAGTGGGGAGCTGCTGGTGGGTAACGTCTAGAGTGGGGAGATGCTGGTGGGTAACGTCTAGAGTGGGGAGAGCTGCTGGTGGGTAACGTCTAGAGTGGGGAGAGCTGTGGTGGGTAACGTCTAGAGTGGGGAGAGCTGCTGGTGGGTAACGTCTAGAGTGGGGAGGCTGTGGGGGTAACGTCTAGAGTGGGGAGAGCTGCTGGTGGGTAACGTCTAGAGTGGGGAGAGCTGCTGGTGGGTAACGTCTAGAGTGGGGAGAGCTGCTGGTGGGTACACGTCTAGAGTGGGGAGGAGCTCGACTGCGTGGGTAAGTCTAGAGCTGGGAGAGATGCTGGTGGGTAACTTCTCGAGTGGGGGAGATGTCGGTGGGTACGTCAGAGCTGGGGAGAGCTTGCTGGTGGGAAAGTCTCGAGTGGAGAGCTTGCTTGTGGGTAACGTATGAGAGTGTGGAGAGCTTGCTGGTGGGTAAAGTCTAGAGCTGGGATGAGCTGGCTGGTGGCTAACGTCTAGAGTGGAGAGCTGCTGGGGGTAAACATCTAGAGTGGGGAGAGATGCTGTGTGTAGTAACGTCTAGAGTGGGTGAGAGCTGGGTGGGTAACGTTAGAGCTGGGAGAGCTGCTGGTGGGAACGTTTCTAGAGTGGGAGAGACGTGGTGTGTAGTGTCTAGAGTGTGGAGAGATGTGGTGCCGGTTAACGGTCTAGAGTGGGCGAGAGCTGCTGGTGGGTAACGTCTAGAGCTGGGAGAGCTGCTGGTGGGTAACGTCTAGAGCTGGGAGAGCTGCTGGTGGGTAACGTCTAGAGCTGGGAGAGCTGCTGGTGGGTAACGTCTAGAGCTGGGAGAGCTGCTGGTGGGTAACGTCTAGAGCTGGGAGAGCTGCTGGTGGGTAACGTCTAGAGCTGGGAGAGCTGCTGGTGGGTAACGTCTAGAGCTGGGAGAGCTGCTGGTGGGTAACGTCTAGAGCTGGGAGAGCTGCTGGTGGGTAACGTCTAGAGCTGGGAGAGCTGCTGGTGGGTAACGTCTAGAGCTGGGAGAGCTGCTGGTGGGTAACGTCTAGAGTGGGGAGAGCCGCTGGTGTGTAGTGTCTAGAGTGGGGAGAGCTGCTTGTGGGTAACGTCTAGAGCTGGGAGAGCTGCTGGTGGGTAACGTCTAGAGTGGGGAGAGCTGCTGGTGGGTAACGTCTAGAGCTGGGAGAGCTGCTGGTGGGTAACGTCTAGAGCTGGGAGAGCTGCTGGTGGGTAACGTCTAGAGTGGGGAGAGCTGCTGGTGGGTAACGTCTAGAGCTGGGAGAGCTGCTGGTGGGTAACGTCTAGAGTGGAGAGCTGCTGGTGGGTAACGTCTAGAGCTGGGAGAGCTGCTGGTGGGTAACGTCTAGAGCTGGGAGAGCTGCTGGTGGGTAACGTCTAGAGTGGGGAGAGCTGCTGGTGGGTAACGTCTAGAGCTGGGAGAGCTGCTGGTGGGTAACGTCTAGAGCTGGGAGAGCTGCTGGTGGGTAACGTCTAGAGTGGGGAGAGCTGCTGGTGGGTAACGTCTAGAGTGGGGAGAGCTGCTGGTGGGTAACGTCTAGAGCTGGGAGAGCTGCTGGTGGGTAACGTCTAGAGCTGGGAGAGCTGCTGGTGGGTACGTCTAGAGCTGGGAGAGCTGCTGGTGGGTAACGTCTAGAGCTGGGAGAGCTGCTGGTGGGTAACGTCTAGAGTGGAGAGCTGCTGGTGGGTAACGTCTAGAGCTGGGAGAGCTGCTGGTGGGTAACGTCTAGAGCTGGGAGAGCTGCAGCAGGAAGCTTTCCGAGCCGGCAGAGCTGTGGATAACGTCTGACGTCAGGGTAGCTGCAGCCGGCTACTTCTAGACCCAGGACAGCTGCAGCTCTCTTTACCATGACAATTTACGGCAGTGGTTGTCAGCTTTGCAGCTCGTCTTTTCCCTTTGGGCTTGCACTTGGGGCTGTCCTGTTTTTCCAGTTAAATTCATTCATCTGCAGCAGGTTCCATTCATACCAAGTAATGGCGGAGATTTCTCTAAACTACTGCCAGAGAAAAGTGGAGCAGTTACTTGTAGCACCGATCCGCTTCAGAGGCCCCTGGAGAATGAGAGCTGATGCCTTCAGTGCAGGACTTTTTACTACCCAGAGTGATCACCTTGTAACCATTCTTCTTCTTTTTTATCTGTGATAGATGAGCCTCGGCAGTGCGTCTACAAACGCCATGTCCTCCTCAGCTGGCACGTCGTCTGGGAAGGGAGCAGGAAAGCTGACCAGTTTTGTCCCTGAGCTCCAGAGCATGATGTGAGTCACCTGTTTGATGCCTGTATTCCTGTGTGGTTCTGGTATATCATAGAAAACAGTAGTTGGATGCAGACTCGGGCACAAAAGATAGCCCACACCCGCCCTATCAATTGTATATTGAAGTGCATGCCGCTCTATGTAATGTGATCCGATAGGAACCGGGATGGAAGCACCAGTCTTGGGGTCCATAAAGCTACGTAAACCATTCATCTAAGGGCAGATAGAAATGTATCGTAAACTGGTTCACAAAAAATAAGAACGATCTCTAAATCTTCACCATTCGTTAATTCTGTCGTGTCTTATTGAAGAGAAGTTGAGAAATACACAAGAAGTCTTATCTGGGTGTCCAGGAGTTCAGCCACAGTCCGCCTCTGGTGTCTGGCTGTAAATTTCTCCATAGAAATTAGGTGAATGTCGGTGGACCCTGTCAGTTTCAGTGGTGGCGATGAAAGGACATATCATCCACCGCCTATCAATTACAGTATTCTTTGTTCTTCCTCCTTATCGTAGAAGCATGGCGTTATCGTCTCGTACTTTCTGCTCCCCAAGTTATAGGGCCCTAAACAAGTCTGTGTAACCTGAAGAGGCAGTGTATTGTATAGCGAAGATAATCTGCTGTGGGCACCAGTGGGCGGCAGAGTCAACTGTAGCAACCAGTGTCAGGCAGCTGCTTGTCAGCAAAATAAGGTCATGAAAAGTATCAAATGGGGCACAAATGTGCATGACAAGAACTGAGGGGCACATTCATTTAGGGTACTTTCACACTTGCGGCAGAGGAATTCCGTCGCCGGAACTGCCTGCGGGATCCGTCAAAATGTATGCCAACTGATGGCATTTGTAAAATGGATCAGGATCCTGATCCGTCTTACAAATGCAATGAAATGCCAATGTCATCTGGATGGATGGATCCGGCATTGCGGTATTTTGAATGCGGGATCCGGCACTAATACATTCCTATGGAAAAAAATTCCGGTAAGTGTTCCAGATTTTTGGCCAGAGATAAAACCGTAGCATGCTGCGGTATTATCTCCGTCCTGAACAGTCAAAAAGACTGAACTGACATTTGCCTCATGACTCGCCATGCTTTGAATTGGAAAATTGAAAAATCCTAAATAAAGAATTTACAAAAAAAAAAAATACTGAACTGAAGACGTCCTGATGCATCCTGAACGGATTGCTCTCTAGAATGCATTAGGATAAAACTGATCAGTTCTTTTCCGGTATTGAGCCCCTAGGACGGAACTCTATGCCGGAAAAGAAAAACGCAAGTGTGAAAGTACCCTAAGACCGCATTTTAGACGCCGGTCTTAATATCCCCTATAGCTGGCGGTGAGTCCGCCAAAGTTATGTAGAGGCGCCGGCCTCCACGTAACTTTGACGTATCCAGCGTCACTTCTAAATGTAAAAAAGCTTCCTTTGTGTCTTACATTTAGACCAGGCATGCTCAACCTGCAGCCCTCCAGCTGTTGCAAAACTACAACTCCCAGCATGCCCGAACAGCCTACAGCTATCAGCCTACAGCAGGGCATTGTGGGAGTTGTAGTTTTACAACAGCTGGAGGGCCACAGTTTGAGCATGCCTGATTTAGACCATTTTCTATGCCTAAAAACAGTCCACGCCCACTTTTATTAGGCCTGGCATGAGAAGGTAAAAGTCGCAGATTGCGTATTTATTTATATATATAGGCGTATTTCTGTTTAATAAATTACCCCCCTTAGTTTTGCCACCTTAAAAATCACTGATCCGACTGCAGCCAACATTATGAAAGATCATCAAAATCAGGGTCTGAGGGGAGATCTAATAAAAGTGTACAGGTCCTTCTAAAAAAATTAGCATATTGTGATAAAGTTCATTATTTTCTGTAATGTACTGATAAACATTAGACTTTCATATATTTTAGATTCATTACACACAACTGAAGTAGTTCAAGCCTTTTATTGTTTTAATATTGATGATTTTGGCATACAGCTCATGAAAACCCAAAATTCCTATCTCTAAAAATTAGCATATCATGAAAAGGTTCTCATAACGAGCTATTAACCTAATCATCTGAATCAACTAATTAACTCTAAACACCTGCAAAAGATTCCTGAGGCTTTTAAAAACTCCCAGCCTGGTTCATTACTCAAAACCGCAATCATGGGTAAGACTGCCGACCTGACTGCTGTCCAGAAGGCCATCATTGACACCCTCAAGCAAGAGGGTAAGACACAGAAAGAAATTTCTGAAGGAATAGGCTGTTCCCAGAGTGCTGTATCAAGGCACCTCAGTGGGAAGTCTGTGGGAAGGAAAAAGTGTGGCAGAAAACGCTGCACAACGAGAAGAGGTGACCGGACCCTGAGGAAGATTGTGGAGAAGGACCGATTCCAGACCTTGGGGGACCTGCGGAAGCAGTGGACTGAGTCTGGAGTAGAAACATCCAGAGCCACCGGGTACAGGCGTGTGCAGGAAATGGGCTACAGGTGCCGCATTCCCCAGAAACAGCGGCAGAAGCGCCTGACCTGGGCTACAGAGAAGCCGCACTGGACTGTTGCATGTCATTCGGAAATCAAGGTGTCAGAGTCTGGAGGAAGACTGGGGAGAGGGAAATGCCAAAATGCCTGAAGTCCAGTGTCAAGTACCCACAGTCAGTGATGGTCTGGGGTGCCATGTCAGCTGCTGGTGTTGGTCCACTGTGCTTTATCAAGGGCAGGGTCAATGCAGCTAGCTATCAGGAGATTTTGGAGCACTTCATGCTTCCATCTGCTGAAAAGCTTTATGGAGATGAAGATTTCATTTTTCAGCACGACCTGACACCTGCTCACAGCGCCAAAACCACTGGTAAATGGTTTACTGACCATGGTATTACTGTGCTCAATTGGCCTGCCAACTCTCCTGACCTGAACCCCATAGAGAATCTGTGGGATATTGGGAAGAGAAAGTTGAGAGACGCAAGACCCAACACTCTGGATGAGCTTAAGGCCGCTATCGAAGCCTCCTGGGCCTCCATAACACCTCAGCAGTGCCACAGGCTGATTGCCTCCATGCCACGCCGCATTGAAGAAGTCATTTCTGCAAAAGGATTCCCGACCAAGTATTGAGTGCAGAACTGAACATAATTATTTGAAGGTTGACTTTTTTTTGTAATAAAAACACTTTTCTTTTATTGGTCGGATGAAATATGCTAATTTTTTTAGATAGGAAATTTGGGTTTTCATGAGCTGTATGCCAAAATCATCAATATTAAAACAATAAAAGGCTTGAACTACTTCAGTTGTGTGTCATGAATCTAAAATATATGAAAGTCTAATGTTTATCAGTACATTACAGAAAATAATGAACTTTATCACAATATGCTAATTTTTTTAGAAGGACCTGTATATCAGGGGTCAGTACAAAGATAACTCCCATCATCTATTAGCACCTACAAGGGGACATCCTCTATGTCTGGAGGAAAGAGGGCCTCTACAGCAACATAGAAGAGGATTATTTACGGTAAAAGCAGTGAGACTATTGATTCTTTACAGTAAGAGCAATGAGACTATATATTCTTTACGGTAAGAGCAGTGAGACTATATATTCTTTACGGTAAGAGCCGTGAGACTATAGATTATTTACGGTAAGAGCAGTGAGACTTTAGATTCTTTACGGTAAGAGCAGTGAGACTATGGATTCTTTACAGTAAGAGCAGTGAGACTATGGATTCTGTATGTTAAGAGCAGTGACACTATGGATTCTGTATGTTAAGAGCAGTGAGACTATGGATTCTTTATGGTAAGAGCAGTGAGACTATAGATTCTTTACGGTAAGAACAGTGATACTATAGATTCTTTACGGTAAGAGTGAGACTATAGACTCTTTAAGGAAAGAGCAGTGAGACTATAGATTCTTTACAGTAAGAGCAGTGAGACTATAGATTCTTTACGGTAAGAGCAATGAGACTATAGATTCTTTACGGTAAGAGCAGCGAGACTATAGACTCTTTGCGGTAAGAGCAGTGAGACTATAGATTCTTTACAGTAAGAGCAGTGAGACTATAGATTCTTTACAGTAAGAGCAGTGAGACTATAGATTCTTTACGGTAAGAGCAATGAGACTATAGATTCTTTACGGTAAGAGCAGCGAGACTATAGACTCTTTACGGTAAGAGCAGTGAGACTATAGATTCTTTACGGTAAGAGCAGTGAGACTATAGATTCTATACGGTTAGAGCAGTGTGAGACTATGGATTCTTTACGGTAAGAGCCGTGAGACTATGGATTCTTTACGGTAAGAGTAGTGAGACCATGGATTCTATACGGTAAGAGCAGTGAGACTATGGATTCTTTACGGTAAGAGCAGCGAGACCATGGATTCTATACGGTAAGAGCAGCGAGACTATGGATTCTATATGGTTAGAGCAGTGACACCATGGATTCTATACGGTTAGAGCAGTGAGACCATGGATTCTATATGGTTAGAGCAGTAAGACCATGGATTCTATATGGTTAGAGCAGTAAGACCATGGATTCTATACGGTTAGAGCAGTGAGACCATGGATTCTATATGGTTAGAGCAGTGAGACCATGGATTCTATACGGTAAGAGCAGCCAGACTATGGATTCTATATGGTTAGAGCAGTGAGACCATGGATTCTATATGGTTAGAGCAGTGAGACTATGGATTCTTTACGGTAAGAGCCGTGAGACTATGGAACTCTCTGCCTGAGGAGGTGGTGATTGGGAGTTCACTAAAAGAGTCCAAGAGGGGCCTGGATGTATTTGGAGATTTTCCTGTAAGGTAAGGAACCCTCTATGTTACTTAGTATGTCACTATATGAGTTTACTCAGCAGTAGTCCCCTAGACGAGGGTTGACATAATTGCTAAGCGACCTGCATAATGTTCGGCTGCTGGATGAAAAATAAATGTGGATTTTCCAAAGGTGTGTAATACTGATGAGGGTAGCGGAGTTATTCATTGCCTCACATTATGAATTCAGCCCCAGAACCCTATCCGTATACTGCAGAGAATAGTATCCAAGCGTTACTCTGAGTATATATCCCCCTATATGTCTGGTATAACGTTGCTATGGCAGGATATAGATGCCCTCTATTATCTGACAACGTGCTATCCCAGGGTCCCGATTTATTAACATGAAAAACCTAGAAGTTTCGGAAACGTGGTTTATTCCTTGGTATTTCCTGAGTTTACAGTTTTTCAGGCTGGATAAATATCACAGATCTTCCATAGACGACTGTGTCCCTCAGGAGTTCTCCTGCTGTACTCGCTGACGCATAGAAGATGTCTGGAGGGTCTTCATCCTCTACTTAAAGTCAGGGAGGACTTCACTTCCTCAGATGGTTGGGCTGCTGGAGGCGTCTTCAGAAGGGTCATTAACCCTTGTCTAGGGATGGGCATGATTGTTGGGAACCTGTAAAGTGACCTTCCTTCCTTTTTTAGTTTTAAAAAGTAGGAGCCGAGCTGCCCGGACAAATGTTCTTGTTCGGATCATTAGAAAATGTCTACTAAAGTGTGTATTTGGCAGCTGCGTCTCCCATTCTTCTTAAAATAAAATCTTGAAATGAGTATAAAAAAAAAAGCAGTTCTGCATGCTGCGGTATTACCTCCGTCCAAAACGCCGTTCTGAAGACATCCTGATGCATCCTGATCGGATTGCTCTCCATTCAGAATGCATGGAGATGAAACTGATCAGTTTTTTCCCGGTATTGAGCCGCTAGGACGGAACTCAGTGCCGGAAAAGAATAACACTAGTGTGACAGTACCCTTACTGGAAACTGGCGTAGCACCGGTCTTCTTGAAAAAGCAATGATCTCTTGATTTATATAGTAAACAAGGAAATGGTTTGCTCTGGCATATAGAAAGGTAGGCCGCGAAAAATTTGACAAGGCGAATGTGTGCTTGATAATTTACACCCCTGTGTAAAGGACGACAGTTGTCGTAAGATCATTGTATCTGGTATATAAAGGATGACATCCAGCACATATGAAGGTCAGCACGCGGTCATCAGGACAACAGTCCGGAAATACAAGCAAATTAAACAGGCCACAGCACCACAGGGGTTAACAATCAGTTACAGGCAATACGAACCGTCTTTGTCAAGCATCTATAAGAAATGTTTTGCAGTGATACAGTTCTTCACTGATTTTCGGGGGCCCCCTTTGCATACAGATGGAACCTTACGCTGTGGCACCTGTGTGATGGCACACGCTGCAGTAGCTTCTTGGCCATGCACGTGGAGAGGATTGGCCGGTGGGTGGACAGTGGAATTGGGGGATTAGTGAGGCAGGGACGGCACCAGATTAATAAGGTCAGTATTTTGCAACTACTTTTATTTTTGTTAGTTTTTAAATCAGATTTTTATTAGATTTTTCGGAAAATCACAAAAATACAAAGGAAAAGAGTCTGCACAATATACATGCAACTGTTAATGACAAAAATACCATAGCATTACAGGATCAGACAAATAGTTACTTTCATGAGTATCCCAAGTAATATCAACCATGGTGCAAGAAGTAGATAAAATCACATAATCTAGTTACAGAGTATATTTTTGTTAGTTTTTAGACAGCAGACGGACCTAAAGCAACCGCGATCCCCGTATACAAAAAGGATCAATTACACTTCTATATACCGCTTACAGAAGCCAGGAAAGCTCACAGCCTGTCACTTTGCCCAAAAATATTGACTTTGTGTCGCTATGAAAATTGTCATCAATTTTGACCACATTAGCACTGGTCAGTAAAAAAATTACCTTATTTGGAGTTTTTATTATCAGGAATATTAACACGACGGCCCCTTTACCAAAAGACGCTTGCTTTGGCATTGTGAATGGTGTCCTAACGGTAAGCTGGTGGCAGCGTGTCCTGCTTCTAGGATCTCCAGCGATCAGCGGTGAACTGTAGAGGGACCGGCCCAGCTATTCAGTTTGCCTACAGCTCCCCTACAGGGCAAATAATCCATTGCAATGGGTTGTCCATGTACCGTACATGCCCAGATGCGGGTCGTCCATAGCATAAGACTCTCTTTGTAGCCGTTTTCTAGTTGATTGTTGGTACAGAGGTCTACTTTCTGTAATGGGGCACTTGATATTTTTTTTCTTTTCCAAACCAGATGATCCCTTTAATTCATGTATTTTGAACGGAACCTCACTATATCTTGGTCTTGAACGGACACAATCGACCAATAATGAAATAGTTGGAAATGGCTTTTTATGGAGGGCACAGTGTGAGGGTATGACACGTCTCCGGTGTGAGAGCGACCTCACGTTCTACAGCTGAGCAGACGTGGTGTTGCAATGCATCACTGTGGCCGTGACTGCTCTGAATAACGTAGAGAATGTGTGGACAGGACTTAAGTCATCTGAGGATAGCGCTTCTCATTACTCATGTCTGGAAGGAATAGACCGTCCTGTCTCTCTCAGGTCTTGTACACGACGGCCCCTTAAGCCTGAGGGAGATACATGACCGCCCATCCTGCTGCCCACTGTCCTCCTGAATTTTGTAGTGAACTTGCTAAACATTAGGAATTTGTCATAATGATACAGAATGTACAAATGGGATCTGTTTGGTGTTGGGTGGACCAGATTCTGTGAGGTCGGGTCCTGGAAATGTCCCACGGTATTTACAGTCAGGTTCCTAGTCAGTATTTTAAGCAGTTTACAAAACTTGTGTAGCCAGGACTCTCCCCTCCCGTAATGTGACTCAAGTAGTGTATAGAGACATTAAACCTGGTTTATATATTTGGGAATTGTTATAAGAGCTTTACCCCCGCATACAAAAAACAAGGTATGCAAGTTTCTATGAATGTCCTGCCTCAAATCTATTTTACCTCCCTAATTGTTATTTTAAAATAAATCAGCAGAAAAAAGCTTGTTTGTAATTTACTTCCTGCTCCAATTGTGCGATATTTTCTTTATTTCATTTAATAATGCCCCCTGGTAATATGTAACGTATACGTCCTACTACTGAGGTGGTCGCACCTGCTCAGTTCCATCCATCAACTGCTACCAGCCGTAGCTAAGGCACAGTTAGAGAGAGAGCTGCAGCAGAAAGGACACGCCCCCTGAGCTGTGATAGGGAAAAAGCTGCGATAGACAGGACAAGCCCCCTGAGCTGTGATAGGGAAAAAGCTGCAGCAGAAAGGACACGCCCCCTGAGCTGTGATAGGGAAAAAGCTGCGATAGACAGGACAAGCCCCCTGAGCTGTGATAGGGAAAAAGCTGCAGCAGAAAGGACACGCCCCCTGAGCTGTGATAGGGAAAAAGCTGCGATAGACAGGACAAGCCCCCTGAGCTGTGATAGGGAAAAAGCTGCAGTAGACAGGACAAGCCCCCTGAGCTGTGATGGGGAAAAAGCTGCAGTAGACGGGACAAGCCCCCTGAGCTGTGATAGGGAAAAAGCTGCAGTAGACAGGACAAGCCCCCTGAGCTGTGATGGGGAAAAAGCTGCGATAGACAGGACAAGCCCCCTGAGCTGTGATAGGGAAAAAGCTGCAGTAGACAGGACAAGCCCCCTGAGCTGTGATCTGGAAAAAGCTGCAGTAGACAGGACATGCCCCCTGAGCTGTGATAGGGAAAAAGCTGCAGTAGACAGGACAAGCCCCCTGAGCTGTGATCTGGAAAAAGCTGCAGTAGACAGGACAAGCCCCCTGAGCTGTGATAGGGAAAAAGCTGCAGTAGACAGGACAAGCCCCCTGAGCTGTGATCTGGAAAAAGCTGCAGTAGACAGGACATGCCCCCTGAGCTGTGATAGGGAAAAAGCTGCGATAGACAGGACAAGCCCCCTGAGCTGTGATGGGGAAAAAGCTGCAGTAGACAGGACAAGCCCCCTGAGCTGTGATGGGGAAAAAGCTGCAGTAGACAGGACACGCCCCCTGAGCTGTGATGGGGAAAAAGCTGCAGTAGACAGGACAAGCCCCCTGAGCTGTGATGGGGAAAAAGCTGCAGTAGACAGGACAAGCCCCCTGAGCTGTGATAGGGAAAAAGCTGCGATAGACAGGACAAGCCCCCTGAGCTGTGATGGGGAAAAAGCTGCAGTAGACAGGACAAGCCCCCTGAGCTGTGATGGGGAAAAAGCTGCAGTAGACAGGACAAGCCCCCTGAGCTGTGATGGGAAAAAAGCTGCAGTAGACAGGACAAGCCTCCTGAGCTGTGATGGGGAAAAAGCTGCAGTAGACAGGACAAGCCTCCTGAGCTGTGATGGGGAAAAAGCTGCAGTAGACAGGACAAGCCCCCTGAGCTGTGATGGGGAAAAAGCTGCAGTAGACAGGACAAGCCTCCTGAGCTGTGATGGGGAAAAAGCTGCAGTAGACAGGACAAGCCTCCTGAGCTGTGATGGGGAAAAAGCTGCAGTAGACAGGACAAGCCCCCTGAGCTGTGATGGGGAAAAAGCTGCGATAGACAGGACAAGCCTCCTGAGCTGTGATGGGGAAAAATCTGCAGTAGACAGGACACGCCCCCTGAGCTGCCAGCCTATAGAGAATCTAGCAGAGCAATTGTTGCAAGGAATGTGGAGATCTCTGGATCCATGTGAGGTACAGGGCTGGTTCTAGCTTTATTACAAAGAGACTGTCATGTACTATATGAGGTCTGATTTTTGTTTTTCAGTCATTAGTGCTCCTCCTGCTCTACATAAGTCTAGGGGATAAGCTGCAGACCTGACTAGGGATCGACCAATTATCGGAGTTACCGATATTATCGGCCGATATTCATGATTTTTTAAGTTATCAGTACAGGCATCTAACCTTGCCGATAATGCGTCCAGCTGTCAGCGCGCCCATGTTCCCTCAGCAGCACAGAGGAGAAGGAGTCTCTCCCTCCCCCCTGTGCCGCGCTGCCAATGAGGAGAGACGGGAGGAGGAGGGGCGGTCGCACTGCGCCACCAATGATAATTAACATCTAATACAAATACAGAAGGCGGTGCCCAGCCTATATGACAGGAAGCTGCGATCGGCGGCAGTTAACCCCTCAGGTGCCGCACTGTCAAAGGCAGGGTGACGGCTATGTGATTCTGAGCTGACACACCCGGCTCCTGTATTAAACGTTAAAGGGATTCTGTCACAAGGTTTGGGGCTATAGAGCTGCGGACATGCACGGCTAGATCGCCGCTAGCATGTCCGCAATATATGTGTCCTATAGGGCTGTGTGGTTTTAATGTCTTTAAAAAAGGATTTTATAGTTATGTAAATGAGTGTTGAATCTTACTTGTGCCCAGCCGCACCCGCCTGTGAAGGAGCCCAGCACCGCCTATGTCTCCTCCTTTCATCAACGATAGATAGCCGTAATCTCGCGATGCGCAGTGCTGGTATAGTGTTCCTTCCCTGTGCTGGCATCAGCCTCAGGGAAAGAACTGCGCATGCGCGAGCTCGCGGCTATCTATCGTTGATGAAAGGAGGAGACATAGGCGGTGCTGGGTTCCTTCACAGGCGGGCGTGGCTGGGCACAAGTAAGGTTAGTACAGCCCCTTGGACACATTCAACACTCATTTACATATCTATAAAATCCTTTTTTAAAGACATTAAAACCACACAGCCCTATAGGACACATACATTGCGGACATGCTAGCGGCGATCTAGCCGTGCATGTCCGCAGCTCTATAACCCCAAACCTGATGACAGAATCCCTTTAATTATCATTGGTGGCACAGTGCGCCCTCCCCAGTATTAAAAACATTGGTGGCACAGTGCGCCCTCCCCAGTATTAAAAACATTGGTGGCACAGTGCGCCCTCCCCAGTATTAAAAACATTGGTGGCACAGTGCGCCCCTCCCCAGTATTAAAAACATTGGTGGCACAGTGCGCCCCTCCCCAGTATTAAAAACATTGGTGGCACAGTGCGCCCTCCCCAGTATTAAAAACATTGGTGGCACAGTGCGCCCTCCCCAGTATTAAAAACATTGGTGGCACAGTGCGCCCTCCCCAGTATTAAAAACATTGGTGGCACAGTGCGCCCCTCCCCAGTATTAAAAACATTGGTGGCACAGTGCGCCCCTCCCCAGTATTAAAAACATTGGTGGCACAGTGCGCCCTCCCCAGTATTAAAAACATTGGGGGCACAGTGCGCCCTCCCCAGTATTAAAAACATTGGTGGCACAGTGCGCCCTCCCCAGTATTAAAAACATTGGTGGCACAGTGCGCCCCTCCCCAGTATTAAAAACATTGGTGGCACAGTGCGCCCCTCCCCAGTATTAAAAACATTGGTGGCACAGTGCGCCCTCCCCAGTATTAAAAACATTGGTGGCACAGTGCGCCCCTCCCCAGTATTAAAAACATTGGTGGCACAGTGCGCCCTCCCCAGTATTAAAAACATAGATGGCACAGTGCGCCCTCCCCAGTATTAAAAACATTGGTGGCACAGTGCGCCCTCCCCAGTATTAAAAACATTGGTGGCAGTGGCCACAGGGTCCCCTCCCCTCCTCTTCATTGGTGGCAGTGGCATCTTCTGATCGGAGCCCCAGCTGTGTAATCCTGGAGCTCCGATCGGTTACCATGGCAGCCAGGACGCTACTGAAGTGGTAATCTCCCTGCTGCTGTGTGTACTATGCACAGGGCAGCAGGGAGAGTGTGAGATCCTATTCACCCTGATAGAGCTCTATTAGGCTGAATAGACAATCCCAGGTTCTAGCCCCTAAGGGGGGGAAATACTTATTAAATAAAAAGTAAAAAAAATAAAAAAAGTTTACAAAACCCCCAAAATATTAAGTATAAATCATGCCCTTTCCCAATTTTACATATAAAATGTATAAACAATAAATAAATAAACATATTGCCATGTCCGAAAAGTCCAAATGATTAAACTATAAAAAAATTAAAAACCTCCTATGTGGTGAACGCCGTAACAGAATTATTATTTTTTTCCCAAAAATGAAAATGCACAGAATATCGGTATAGGCCCCATTCACACGTCCGCAATTTCGGACCCATTCATTTCTATGGGGCCGCACGATGTGCACCCCAGCTCCGGAAATGCGGACCCGCACTTCCGGGTCCACATTTCCGTTCCCGAAAAAAATAGAACATGTCCAATTCTTGTCCACATTACGGACTGTTCTATTATGGGCCGGACAGTTCTTTCCGTAAAATGCGTAATGCACATGGCCGGTATCCGCAAAACAGGCTATGATCTTAGGGGAAAGGGTAGAACAAGGATTTATTGCTGAGAGGGAAGCACGGCTGTGCTGTAAGGCTAAAGTGAACTGTCCTTAGTACATTGGGTAATCATGGGGGGAACCTGTTTAGAAATCCCCTTGGGCAGTCAACTGCTTTGGAAAATCGCAGCAAAAAGCACAACACGACGCGACGGGTGAATGAACCATAAGGCTTCATGAAAGATTTCTATGTTTTCCTATAGGCACACAAACTTTATAAAATATATATATATTGTAGAAAAAAATCTCAATCCGAAGCAGTTTGGGGAGGTTTGTGCTGCTGTGCCCATGATCTATTCACAGAGACATGAAAGATTTATTTTAGTTATTGCATTTCGTTTACCGGTAGTTTGCATTTTCCATTGTGGTTGCAGTTACGTCTTTTATATTCCAGTTAGTGTCATGTTAAAATGAGGCCTAACCTCCTAACAGAGCATTTCTAACGACCTCTTAGCGAATACGGTATTTAACGTCTGTAGAAAGGATGATGTGTACATTATTATTTTCCTTTATTTGTAGCACTGTGAAGCCTTTCATGACTCATTCCGTTATATAAAAACCTTTTCATATTTTTCAATCTATTTGGACCCCTTCAGACAAAAGCTTATTTCTCTATGTAAAGTCCTGGCAGCGGTAGCCGTGAATCAGCATCTACTAGTCATGTCTGGCTAAAGATTTGTAATGGTTGCTGCTTTTCACATCTATGTGCAGACTACCACAAATGTAATACATCAGAATTAAAGGGGTAGGCCACTTTTTTTTACATTTTATGTGTCCTTACTGTATGTCATTAAAGGTTTTAATTGTTTTCCTGATGCCTGTTTTTCTAATTTCTGTGTGGACGCATCCCCAGATGTAAGCACTGTGCTGTCATATACACTAGTGGATGCCTTGCTTCATCCACCCCTTCATTGTACTGCGCAGACGCTAGAGGAAGTGTCCTACACATGCCCAGACTACTCCTGCTCCGCATCTTTAGTTTCCCGACGAAGAGTTTGGCGCATGCGCTGTCTAAGCTCCCTCCTGCATCCAACGCACTCTCCTTTACAAAATGATACAGATACCCAACTCCTTTAAGAGTCGATTAAAGGAGAACTCCAGGAATTATTTTTTTGTTTTGCCTTCATTTTTAAAATACATCAGGTAAAAGGAACTGCAGGTGATTCTGTAAATTCGTACCTCATTGATGAAGTATCACCTCTGGGGGAAAAAATATTTTCCTGGTGTGCTTCTTTAAATACAACCTATGGAGTCACATTAAACATTTTGAAGCTTTAAAGGGGTTGTCTAGGGGTATTTAGTATGAGACTATCAGACCAAATGGGGGTCTGACTTTGTGTAACTTGCAGATGGGGGTCTGACTTTGTGTAACTTGCAGATGAGGGTCTGACTTTGTGTAACTTGCAGATGGGGTTCTGACTTTCTGTAATTTGCAGATGGGGGTCTGACTTTCTGTAATTTGCAGATGGGGGTCTGACTTTCTGTAATTTGCAGATGGGGGTCTGACTTTCTGTAATTTGCAGATGGGGGTCTGACTTTCTGTAACTTGCAGGTGGGGGTCTGACTTTCTGTAACTTGCAGGTGGGGGTCTGACTTTGTGTAACTTGCAGATGGAGGTATGACTTTGTGTAACTTGCAGATGGGGGTCTGACTTTGTGTAACTTGCAGATGGAGGTATGACTTTGTGTAACTTGCAGATGGGGGTCTGACTTTGTGTAACTTGCAGATGGGGGTCTGACTTTGTGTAACTTGCAGATGGGGGTCTGACTTTGTGTAACTTGCAGATGGGGGTCTGACTTTCTGTAACTCACAGATCAGCTGATTGGTGGTGTTGTGGCTCTTTGATAAGCGCCATGTCTCCATCATTGGTTACCAGGCCCAGCTTTGTGTCTCTGTATGGCCTTTGCAGCTTAGTTCTATTCGCTTAAATTAGGACAAGCTGCAGTGAATTAAAGTGCCAGACATCGCCACTACCAGTAGTGTGGCACTGTAGGTAGGTAATGAATTGGATGTAGTGCTCGTCAGAACAGCGCCATACCTTCAATGATTGTCTAGGGTGTCGAGAATTAGACCCCCATGATCTGATATTCAACTGGTTTTGCAGTCCAGATAACCCCTTTTAAAGATTTGTATGACTCTGTGTAAGGCTACTTTCACACTAGCGTTAATATTTTCCGGTATAGAGATCCGTCAAAAAAACTCTTCTGTTTTGTCCCCATTTATTGTCAATGGGGGACAAAACGTAACCGAACAGAACAGAGTGCTCCAAAATGCATTCCGTTCAGTTCTCATACCGGAGAGCAGCATGCTGCCGTTTGCTTTCCGTCCTGAGATGCGGAGCAAGACGGATCCATCATGACCCACAATGCAAGTTAATGGGGACGGATCTGTTTTCTCTGACACAAATTTAAATGGAGTTCATGACGGATCCGCCTTGGCTATGTTACAGATAATACAACCGGATCCGTTCATAACGGATGCAGACGGTTGTATTATCAGTAACGGAAGCGTTTTTTACTGAACCCTGCCGGATCCAGCAAAAACGCTAGTGTGAAAGTAGCCTGAGGCCGCTTTCACACAGTCAGTGTTTGGTCAGTGATTGTGAGCCAAAACCAGGACTGAAGGCTACACAGTGATAAGTTGTAATGGAAAGATTTGGTCCTGTTCTGTGCCTGGTTTTGGTTCAAATTCACTGATGGAAATCACTGACCAAACACTGACTGTGTGAAAGCGGCCTAAAGGTCACTAAACCCAGAAATTCCCAGGAAGGATGTTTTTAAAAGAGTTATCTAGATGAGACTTTGGGGTATAGACCCGCTGCAGTGCTGCGTTCCATAGAAAGCTTATTTATTTTAATGGCCACTGTGTTAGCGCTCATGCACACCAACGTAATTTCTTTCCGTGTCCGTTCTGGGTTTTTTTTGCGGACAGTATGCAGAACCATTCATTTCGATGGGTCCGTAAAAAAAAAACTGAAGTTACTCTGCGGGCATTCCATTTGTGTATGTCCGTATGCCCGTTCCGCAAAAAAAATAGAACATGTCCTATTATTGTCCGGATTACAGACAAGGATAGTACTGTTCTATTAGCGGCCAGCTGTTCTGTTCCGCAAAATACTGAATGCACACGGACGTCATCTGTATTTTTGGCAGACCGCTAAATAAAATACAGTTGTGTGCATGAGCCGTAATGCTTAATTTTCCCTCTGGGGGCAGTGCAGGAAAATTGAACACTTAGAGCTCTTTCACACGAGCGTGCCCCATGCGGGAATCACGCTCCGTGTGAGAGAGGGATCATGTGTTCTGGACTACAGAAGCGCACGGCATTATCATGGTTGTCTTTGCGTGACCTTTCTGTAAAGGAATCATACTGACATAAAGCTGTCAGTACGATTCTGTTACAGAAAGGCATTATCAGTCACGATGATGAAGTGCGCTTCGTAAGTCCAGCCCGCACGATCCCTCTCTCACACAGAGCGCGATTCACGCTCGTGCGAAAGAGCCCTTACTGCCAGCCTCCCCAGTAGATACCCGCTGGACACGTTGGGTCCCACCACCGTGACACCCTGTATTCAGCGATGAGACGGACCTTTTTCACCCTCTATTTGCCATATTCTGCTCAGTTCTCCCTCCAGTACATGCTCTTGAAAAGTACTTTTTTTAAAATATTTATTTATTTATTTTTTATTTTTATAATTTTGATTTGCATCCAGCAACAAAACCCAACACACAACCTTTTTAGGAGACCACAAACCATCTTTCTACTGTTTCCCCGTCCAGCAGCAGTGAAGGAGTTAAGCCGTAAGCAGTGCTTCCTCAGTCTCGGCAAATAAATGTTTGTAACTGCTATCCTGTGCTTAAGGGATAACACGCTCGGATCTCCTCTTGTTAATGCAAAGAGGAAATTCTATAATACAGAAAACTATTAGGGCATGATTCATACAAACGCCGATAGGCCCGCTGGGGTGAAATCCTTTACAATCTCTTCCACCTGTTTCCAGCGGGGCCGAGTCGAGCGCACACAGGTGGTTTTCTTTTCAAGATGTTTATGGCCGGGCCATGGGGGATATGGTTTTTGGATTGAAGATGGGTCATAATTCACTCTTAACACATCGTCAAACCCTGCGACGGAGACTTTACCTTTGCAGAGTTAGTAAAACTGCTGAGTGTTTGCCAGTAGCTCAGGGTTTGGCTTGACGCGAGGCCTGGGAGAGTGTTACTGAGTATTATTGCCCCTTCTGCAATGCGTCACGCTACGTAAGCCACGTATAGCCTTCTAGGAGGCGTTGTTATGGGGCACAGGGCCATTATGACATCTCCCAGCAGATCCTTGTAACTCGTCGGCCCAGATCTGCTAATGCTTGGTTTAAATCGCCGCAGTTTTGGCGAAATTTACTTTTTTGACTAGTCAGAAAAGGAGTGGTGCTTAACAGGAAGAGGGCAGAGCCTAAAATGTGACATTTTACACAAAAATTACACTACGATCCCGGTGTAAAATTCTGTCTCAAAGTAAGCCGACCAATAGTTGGTATAGAGCAGGGATGCTCAACCTGCGTGCGGCCCTCCAGCTGTTGCACAACTACAACTCCCAGCATGCCTTAACAGCCTACAGCTATTAGGGCAGGCTGGGAGTTGTAGTTTTTTAACAACTGGAGGGAGCCGCAGGTTGAGCATCCCTGGTATAGAGCCAGACCTGCACCACATTTCATCATCCTGTCTGAGATAAACCTGGTGAAATCTGGGGATGCCCCAGCGTATAGAAATAGGAGCAGTTTTGGGGTAAATTAATGTAAAGAGAGACCAAACTGAGAAATAGGGGTAAAAACCCCACCACAAAAAGCAAGTACTAGTTTGTCACAAAGAAAACTAGGGCACATGTCCGCCGCACCCTGGTCCCTTGTTCTCTAGACTGGTCAGAAACCAAGACCACTGCAAAACCTTTGTAGATCAAAACCCACACGTTTATATATTTTCAAATATGAGTCTTTCAGACGGATCTTTTTTCAACTTGAATTCTCTCCAGTTACATCCAGAGCAGCATTCAAAATGACTTTGGCCACTTCCTATGTATCAAGTCTGCAATGGTCTGAAGACCATGCAGTAGAATTAACGCGTGGGAACATGGTGGCTTAGTGGTCAGCACTGTTGCCCTGCAAGTGCTAGGGTCCTGGGTCGGAGTCCTCAGATACTTCACAAAACATACAGATAAGGTTCATGTGGAATATAAATAGTGAGCCCCAATGTGGACAGAGACAGTAGTGGTTGGTATCTCTGCACAGCGCGGTGGAATTTATTGGTGACATCTACGGTATATATATATCTATATGAAGATCCATGCAAGATGAAGGCGGTCAACCCGACATATTGTAGGGCCCTTGACATCACCTTCAGCCTGGTCGATGCGTGGACACGTTCACATATTTATGACCATTACACAGCTATATGTCTGTATACCCATACATGGCTACACAAGTCCTCCGACATATAACATAAATAACTATAATACACACAGCACATATGGGAATGATACCACAGTGCCCCCCAAGGCGCTGGAGCCGTAGTCGTAGTCATTTTTGTGTGGAGTTGGTAGAAATAACTCCTTCTTCAAAATAGAGCAATATTTGAAGGAGTTTTAGTCGGAGTGTGATAATTACCTTACTAGCATACAGGAGCGACCCTGTCTGATCATTATCCTGTATGCCGGACGGAGGCCTTGGTCTGTAGTGATCTTGTATGTTGTGGGATACTTCAGGTTTTTCAGATGATGGGAACAAAGGACATTGGGCACGGGGCCACCCGAAGAACCAAAAACGAAGTAGTGGTGTCTTAAAGGTCAAGGACCAATGCGTTAACGCGGGTTTGTAACTGTGGTTGAATCTTAATATTCTGGTTTATAGAGAAATATTTTAACCATTTAATGACCAGCTACTTTTTCAGTTTATGCCTCTCCATATTTAAGCAGCCATAATGTTTTTTTTTCATTGACATTGCTGTATAAAGCCTAGTTTTCTGCAAGAGAAAAAGCATTTTTTTAGCCGCTAATTTGTAATTTATCTAAAAAACTTTTGCATTGCAAATATATAAAAGGCATTGCTTTTTATTACTCTGTTTATATTGCACCTATTTCACACTGAACCCCCTGATAGGTGTCGGTTTTTTGCATTTATATATAGGCACAATAAAATGTATTTTATGTAATATAATCGCTTGTTGTTTTTTGCAAGCTGTTTTTATTTAAAATAATGCTTTACTTTTTTATTACATTTTTTTATAATCCTATTTAAGGAATTACGTTCTTACAAAATAATTTCATGCTTACTATGTATTAGCGTACTCCCATATGCTAATACATTATGTTCTGTGGTTAGGACAACGCTGGTGGGCCCTAACAGCAGGATTCCTGTGTTCTGGGGGTCCAGAAGGCCGACTGCAGAAGGCTTGCCCTGCCTCCGATCAGATCACTGGGACCCAGTCAGAGAAGGAAATCTGCTTTGATCATGCTGTGTTCACAGACTGTGGCAATCAAGATGTTAACCGTTGCGATTGGCGCTACCTCCGATTCTGACTGTAGAGCAAAAGGCTAAGAACCGGAGCTGGTAGTTACAGCGGCGCTCACATAGAAGCCCTCTGCTCCCTCTAAAACCCAGATGACTAAAAACAGTGGGCGGTCCTTAAGGCGTTAAGTCAAAGACGTCCCCCATAGTCCCTACAGGACCATAGGGGTTAAACACTATTGTTTTCCATAAGCTATATTTTTGGGTGAGCTCCAAATGTTCACATTATTTGCCGGCCACGATCCACAACAGGGCGGCTTACAGTGAACTCTGTATGTTAGCAATTTCCAAAAATTAAGAGCGCGCAAAAACACATTAGGTGAGTGATTACTGTTAATATACGGATAAATAGTGCGGCTTGTTCATTCTTCAAGGAATGCAAACATATGGTCCCATAACACAACCTTGAATTAGTTTGGTATGTATTTCTCGAAGGAAGCCTGGTCTACAAGAACCTTGGCTGGCCCAACTGCACAAGGATTATGTAAAGAAATCCAGTGAGCCTTCATCAAACGTTGTTAACAAACTAGAAGACAAAGTTGGCCCCGGGGCTCCATGTTCTCCTCAGAACACGCTGTGAAATCGCTAGGTTTTGTGTGACAAAAGATGTGATGGGAACATAGCTGCAGAGCCTTACAGCGGCACACACCTGTTTGTATTGCAGAGCCCTAGGCCACTGTATGGTGCCTACATGAGATGCCATATCTCTCCTAGGAGAAGTGCCTCTGGGGGCAATCATTTTTGTTTTCCCCTCAAGAATTCATCTGGAAAAATCTTCTTGTGGAACCATAGGTCCAGAGAAAGGTCCCAGAGATTTCTACAGTGGCTTCCTTACAGATCTGTAATATGAGATCTTACACCGGCCATACGCTTTAAAAAGTAGAACAGAGCTGGAAAAGTCCTAAAGGCCAATTTAGTAACACACAGACCTATAGGGGTCAATTCACATTTTGCAGATCTGTGTCTGTCTCATTCATCTGAGTGGGGCTTGCAGAAATACACGTATGTTCCTCAGAAACTACTCCCTTCAGATATTTGGAAGGATGTTTTCAGTTACAGACATTTCTGCCATTGACCCTAACGGGATTTAGACTCTCTGTCTACCTTCCATCTTCCTCCTCCTCTGCTTACTTTAGTATAACAAAAAGAGGAAGCACAGGGAGCGGGATAACACACGACTGCGGGGTCAGACTACACTCTGGGTTTGTTTGTAGTCTGTAACCATGGAGACCTTTAGCTTTTTATGCACAACTTTTAAGGAAACTATCTTGGAATTAATATCGGTGACCTATTCTCTGCATAGGTCATCAATATCAGGTCGGCACGGGTCTGACCCCCACTGATCTGCTGCCACTCCCTACGCCATGTGAAGTCGCCGTACATCGGTCACGTGGCCTAGTTGGAGCTCAGCCCCAATGAAGTACAATGTACGGCGCTGTGCATGGAGAGCTCCCTGGGACAGCTGATTGGCGGAGGTGTCCGGATTTAGCGCCCTGCCGATCTGATGATGATGACCTATCCTGGTCATCATTATCATTTCCTGGAATAACCCCTTTTATTTTATTTATTTTTTGCTTTCGATGCGTTGATCAAAAAAAATAAAGCTTCTCTGCAGAATTTCACACCCCCTTTACAATCTGTGGTCGGTTTTCAGTAAACGAATTTTCGCAGTCTCCACTTTCTTGCCCCCCCCCCCCTTGGCTGTCCTGTAGCCATCCTGTGTACCCGCCAGCTACTTACCACCAGGAACAAAGAACTGTTATAAAATTAAGGAAAATCAAAAAGTGGGTTCTATATTTTCCAATCTCTAAGGTCTAAGTTAAATTTCATTTTAATACCAAAACCATTTGTACTTCTTAATGAAAATGTAGGGTGTCGTCAGTAAAATCTGCCATGATCCAAAAAACGGCATTTCTATATCCTTTTTGTGTACGGCAGTGGTAATTGCCACATCCCGAGAGAAGCCGACCAGGAGTAAAGTCCCTGCTACTGCCGAGGATCTCTTTACGTCTGTTCTGTCAGAACGTTTTCTTTCTGATCCATACAAATGGAGGGATTGTGAAAGGCAAATCTGACACTGCGGTGGTGCCGGGATAAAAGGACTGATTATATGGGATACGTTTACTGCCCCCCGGAGCCCTGCTGCATGTCCTGAGCACCGATTCCTAGGTTAACTGTTTCATGGCACATTTCTTTTTTTTTTTTTGCATTGTGAATTACAGCTCACGTTTCCTAATAGTAAATCCTTGTAAAGCCGGCATGGTTTCTGGGATGTAAGTATTTTTTTATTTTAAGTCGTTTTGTCAGTTCTTGCTCATTCTTTAAGTTAGGTGCTTGCTTTTACTGAAAGCAGTTGCTTGTTTGATTTTGACAAATAGTAACTTTGTAAAGATGGGTTTTTCTACTGCACATTTAATTTTTTTTAAATAAAAATGGATGGTTTATCTTGTGCATGCTATTCACCATTGCGGAATGATTGTGGTTAGATCTGTGGTGCTCTGGATGATGCACCTCTCCATACCGTCGGAATGGTCCAAAAAAGTATCCGGCTATTCTCATTTTCGTGTGCATTTTTATAGCCAACTGGTATTTGTCCTGACTTCTCCCATATACATGCATGCTCAGCCGAGTGTACATGTTTATTTTAACATGACATTTCTTTCCACAGCCCATGGATATTACTAGAGACTGTTTCTGGGGGAAAAAAAAAGCTAATTTTTACTATCCCTTTAAAGGGGTTGTCCACTCAGGATAGGTAATTAATATCCGATCGGTGGGGGTCTGACTCCTGGCACTCCCGTCGATCAGCTGTTTGAAGAGAAGGCAGCACTTGTACGAGTGCTGCCTTCTCTCCTCACGCAACAACGGCAGTGGTGAGCAGTGTAATTACAAGTGTGGCGTCCCCATTCACTTCTATGGGACGGAGCCGTTCCATTAACTTGGACAGACAGAGCCGTCCCATAGAAGTAAATGGGGATGCCATACTTGTAGTTACACTGCTCACCACTGACGTTGTTGTGGCGAGTAGGTAAACAGAGCAGAGAAGGCAGTGCTTGTACAAACACTGCCTTCTCTTCGAACAGCTGGCTGATTGGTGTGGACACCCGCCCTCCCTCCCCCTCGCCCATCTGATATTGATGACCTTTCCTGAGGAGACCCTTTGTGACGGAACAGCTCAATATTTTTTAATAAAGACCAATGAAATAAAATGATTTTTATCCCAAAATTAGTAAAATGCAATCATAAAAAAAATGCCTCCGAAGGTGTACATAGTCTTTAAGATAATTCATTTTATGTCATTTAAAGGGCTATTCTAGTTTGTTTCAACATGATAATCATTTATGAAGGTTTCTGTAATTTTGTAATGCATTTCTTTTACCTTTATTGCTCCTATCTCTTGTTCTGGGCTGTCACATGACCATGTTTATGCCACTCTTTCTCATTTCCTGTGATGATCTGTCAATCGGTGGACTAGTGATAGGGGAGTGTCTATGTCACTAGCTGGTGGGAGGAGCTATAAACTGGCTGTTGTTAGGGGCAGTGATAGGGGAGTGTCTATGTAACTATCTGGTGGGAGGAGCTATAAACAAGCTGGGTGTTGTTAGGGGCAGTGATAGGGGAGTGTATGTAACTAGCTGGGGTACTTTCTCACCAACCTAATACACCAACTTTTATATTCTGAGGTATTATTGGTAATTCGCAATTTTTCTAAATTTTTAGGGCCATATAGGGCTTTCTAGGGGAGGTACGAGGACAGGGAAACTCCACCATTAGGGGTGGTCCCTGGGTTGAGGATTGACCAGGATCTGACTACGGAAAGATTCCCTTGGTAGCATTTCATTTTTACCTCAACACCTGGTCAACGATCCTCTTTCTTCCTCTTGATGTAGTATATTTACATTCGTTGCTCAATTTGTGGTGGATGTTATATATGCAGTAATACTGAATTCGCTCGCCCATGGGTTGTTATTATCTGTCACCAATTTTTGGGGCACATTTTTAGCTTGATCAACATTAAAAGTTATATTTTAAGGGTCCTATTTCCTCCAAGTTTAATGAGTGTATGTAACTAGCTCGGTGGGAGGAGCTATAAATGAGCTGGGTGTTGTTAGGGGCAGTGATAGGGGAGTGTCTATGTAACTAGCTGGGTGGGAGGAGCTATAAACTAGCTGGTTGTTGGGGGCAGTGATAGGGGAGTGTCTATGTAACTAGCTGGTGGGAGGAGCTATAAACTAGCTGGGTGTTTTTAACGGCAGTGATAGGGGAGTGTCTATGTAACTATCTGGTGGGAGGAGCTATAAACAAGCTGGGTGTTGTTAGGGACAGTTATAGGGGAGTGTATGTAACTAGCTGGGGTACTTTCTCACCAACCTAATGCACCAACTTTTATATTCTGAGGTATTATTGTTAATTCGCAATTTTTCAAAATTTTTAGGGCCATATAGGGCTTTCTAGGGGAGGTACGAGGACGGGGAAACTCCACCATTAGGGGTGGTCCCTGGGTTGAGGATTGACCAGGATCTGACTACGGAAAGATTCCCTTGGTAGCATTTCATTTTTACATCAACACTTGGTCAACGATCCTCTTTCCTCCCCTTGATGTAGTATATTTACATTCGTTACTCAATTTGTGGTGGATGTTATATATGCAGTAATAGTGAATCCGCTCGCCCATGGGTTGTTATTATCTGTCACCAATTTTTGGGGCACATTTTTAGCTTGATCAACATTAAAAGTTATATTTTAAGGGTCCTATTTCCTCAAAGTTTAATGAGTGTATGTAACTAGCTCGGTGGGTGGAGCTATAAACGAGCTGGGTGGTGTTAGGGGCAGTGATAGGGGTGTGTCTATGTAACTAGCTGGGTGTTGTTGGGGGCAGTGATAGGGGAGTGTCTATGTAACTAGCTGGTGGGAGGAGCTATAAACAAGCAGGATGTTTTTAGGGGCATTGATAAGGGGAGTGTCTATGTAACTAGCTGGTGGGAGAAGCTATAAACTAGCTGGGTGGTGTTAGGGGCAATGATAGGGGAGTGTCTATGTAACTAGCGGGGTGGGAGGAGCTATAAACTAGCTGGCTGTTGTTAGGGGTGGTGTCTGAGCTGTGGTAGAGGAAGGAGAAGTGCATCATGGGTTTGGTTGGATCCAGCAACAGGAAGCGCTAAATACAGGATGGAAACAAACCAGAGGGATTGGCTTGCATGGGGAAGACGAGTCAGGAGAGGCAAAATTAAAAAAACCATGGGGATGTAGATGAAAAGTAGATGCGGCAAGCAACTACAAGAGTATATCTGTTAGAAACCATAATAATCCCAGAACCCATTTTTTATTTTTTTCCAACACATTTGGTTTATTATATATTATTTTTGAGCTTTGGCTTTTGTAATGGTCTGACTTTTACAGGAATCTCTTATCATATTGGTACATCTTCTGAATGCTACACACCTGGTGGTATATTTGCACTGTATCCAGATGATTGGGGATATTCTGTGTGTAAATAATTTGCGCCGTGCTCGGGCCAAGGTGTATCACGTTTTTTATTTTTTTATAAATACGTCGAAGAGCTTCATATTGAGGATGTGTGACATTCCTGGAAAGGTTAAATCAATAAAAAAAATGACTTGGCCTCAGTCCTAAGCATAGCTAGAACAGGTAGGCCCTTGTTTAATTTGCGCATGGCCTGCCCCATCAAATCATTACAGTGCCGTGAAAAGAATTTGTTAGAGTTTCCTCAGTGTATGCAAGAAGCGTACACATATCTGTTTATTTTACAAGATGCTATCAGTTCTGCAGGAGGGGGGTTCATGGCGGCCATTGATACATCCTTCAGGACAGGAACAAAATAAAGCTGCTTTGCAAAAAGCATGAGCCCAGCTTACGAGCCTCCCATGGCGAAGCCTTAGAATGGCACCATTTTTGTCATTTTTGTTTTTAAATATACGTATTTTTTATTTATTTATTTATCTATATGAATGCAACTTTTTTAGAAACCTTGTCAGGGTCTACATTCTTACTTCAGGTACGTAATTCCGACCCATCCCTCAGGCGTTGGGACCGAACTGCAAATCGTTTCAAAAATCATTTTCTGTGATTTCGTTGCTACCTCGTGTAAAGGTTTTTTTATCCAGAAGTCAAGTGTCTGTTCTGATTTCCATCTAAAAGTGCACAACCCGGCCATGCTGAATTCATGTGCATTAAAGGTAAGGTTTCATTGCCATGTTACACCTCGCCGTACAAGATTTACACTCGTGTGTGTGTGTATATATATATATATATATATATATATATATATATTTATATATATATATATTTTATTTATTTTTTGTAACTGTATTTATGTATTTTTTTTAATAAGTTTCTTTTTGCACAGTAGAGGCGTCTATTGAGAAAAAAGTTAAATTATTTCCAAGTGACACCTCGCATCGAGCATGTTGATTTAATATTTTCAATATCTTGCGTTTCTGTTTCAGCTGACTGAATTACTACCCCGAGTGTTGTTTCTGGCACTTACAAAAACTGGTTGATGCACTTTTTTTTTTTTTTTTTCTTCAATGTAGCCTAAAATAAACTTTTTTTTTTTTTTTAATATGAAGAATCAGGAAGGTGCCTCTCTCTTCCAGTGCTGTTAACCCCTGGGGTCCTTTCGTCTCTACTTTTAAATATTAACTTTATTTATACTTTCAATTATTTTTTTATTTTTTTTAAATGAAATGTATAATTTTTTTGGGTTATAAACTCTTTATTTTACAATATGCTGCAGCTTAGCTTTTTTCAGCTTTTAGAATATTTAGATATATTCTTACTAAAAACATCTGACATTTACCCCCTTATTGTCCACTACTAATACACAACGCGCAGGGTTTGTTGTGGAATCACCAAGTTCTGATCTGTGGTTTTACATGGGACTGTGCGTTGCAAGAGTTAAAAGACGAATTGGGCACTGCTTCACGTAAGGATTAAATCACAGCTTTTTCTTGTGCTCATGTTGCATGTTCCTTTTTTTTTTTGCCTTTTTTTAATGCTTTTTTTTGAACTTTGAATTTCTTTTATGCCAATTGGTGAAAGAAAGGTGCATTTCTGGGACTTGCAGTCCGTTGCATCCCCCAGTGTGTAGCACATCGTCCTATAACTCCTCGTCCTTCCCAGAGCTCCAGCTCAGGAACACGTCTGCCCCGTTTGCAGAGCAGTAAGTCCTCGCAGTGAATGATGCGTCCGTCTGTCATCCGCTGCTTGTTTTAGGAGTGATGGAGCCGCATATTTATGGGTGGAATACCACGGGGCATAGTCATCACTTTGCTTTATTACTGCTAACAAACAGCCCCAGTCAGCAGTTACGTATTCTAGTACTAATGTGAGATGTTTCCAGTTGCTTTTTTTTTTTTTTTTAAACCCCCCACAAAATGGAAAAAAAGAGCGCTTTGTGTAATTTGGTAGTGTTAGCTGTGCAAAACCTCAATGAACTAATGAGCATTGACTGAAAGAAACAGTTTGATCAAACACATTTGCAGTAACAGAGACCGCAGAGTCTGCCGCTGTGCTTCGCGCTCGGCTAAAATATGTTGCAGAAAATAAAAGCCAATATTATTATGGCCGGTTCACTTTCACATCGCTCTCCCTCACCCGGGCAAGGTTCATGAGTGGAGCTGAAAGCAGACTCTTACCACCATGAAGCATCGCTCCCTCTGAAGCCAGCCGTTATTAAAATAGCTTACAATGTGGACGCCATTCTATACAATGTTTTGTATAAAGGGGTCGTCCCATTATAAACCACAGGATAGGCGAGGATAAGACCTCCGGGGCCCCTCCGATCACCCCATTTAAATGGAGCACCCGACATGCATGCATCGACTCTCTAGAACTGTCTGATATAGGTACAAGCACTCGGCTTGAAGGGAGCCCCAGTGGTCAGACCTCCGACGATCCGACGCGTCCCCTGTCCTGTTCATAAGGATATGTTTTTGTATTGGAAAGGTTCATTGAATAGTCATATATATCAAACAGTAATGCAATATTTCTTTCCTCTCACATAATCCTAGGATTTTTTTTATTTATAGAAATTATTATACTTTTTAATCTTTCTTTATTTTCTTGTATTTGGTATTTTCTTAGATTACCTTTATGTGGTTATTGTGGCTGTCATCTTTACACAGCAGGTACTGGGACAGATTGAGCATGGTCTGTGCAGATAGGAGGAGGAGAGCTTGTCCCCTTTGCCTATTGTCAGGAGTCTCTAGCTTTATAATAGATAATATGTTTTGCTTTTTATAATAGAGGAGTTATTACAGGCCTGCCCTGTGATGCTGGGCGATGGCTGCCGACCCTGCACCAGACGCTGAAAAGTGACAGGAGCTTTCAAGTCTATTTTAAAGGCCAGTCTGAAAACAGTAATGTCAGGATTTATTTTTAAAATATAAATAGTGACAACCCAAAAAAAAATAAAAAATCACCAGAGCTGTCTAAAAAAACATATTACTTAATTTACCCAATAATACATTTTCTGGCAATAGAACAAACACCATTGTAGCTCGATCATAGGGGGAAATTTCATTTCTTTACGCTGTGTTTTTGGCAATAAAAAGTAGCAAAACACCATTGCGTCTAAACCAAGATGCAGCTTGTGTTTTTACGCCACCCTCGCCAGTATCTGGAAAGGGGCTGCGGCAAGGTTACGGCCTGGGCTTATGCACCTGACACATTTATCATAATTTACACCAGGAACTGATGGCAGAAATCTATGCCCGCTACAAGCTGGAGTACAGTTCTGTCGGACGCATGCAGAGCAGTAGAAATAGAAGTCTGCGCCTTGCCTTGCTCCTAAGGATGGGGAACTATAGTGAAGTCTGTATGCAATGGACCAGACCAGGCATGCTCAACCTGCGGATGTCCAGCTGTTGCAAAACTACAACTCTCATCATTCCCGGACAGCCTACAGCAGGGCATGGTGGGAGTTGTAGTTTTACAACAGCTGGAGGGCCGCAGGTTGGGCATCCCTGGACCAGACGATGCATAGGTGTGAACCTACTGATGCTATAATATTCTACATGAGGTCTCATCACCTCCGATGATCGTAGCTACAGTCACCCTTGCTTCAGTTGTAAGGACATTTTCACTTTACAGACTTGATGATGTCTACACAGGCAGACGTTATCACCATGTGAGCCCTCTTCCTGCATATAATTGGAGAAAAGGCCCTTACGGCTGTGCCAGGGCAATTTGCAAATAATATAGGAAAATAAATGCCCTTCCCACTTTTCTGAGCGTCACAATCCGTAGAAGAATATACCAATTAGCTCTTCTCTAGAAGGAAGAAAACTACCGCATACTGGCCAAACCAGAGGCTCCTCTAAAAGGAAGGGACATCCATCAGTTTTTCTGACTTCTTGCCCCTTGTCAGTACAGAGCAGGGTACTGGTTCTCATGGCAGAGGTTCAGCAGTATACTGTATATAGTCTCATTTCAGACAATGGGAGCATAACCCGTTGTCTTATAGGTGCGGGTCTCACCGCTGGGACCTGCACTTATATCGAGAATGGAGTGGGCCAAAGTGGTGGCTGGAAGACTCCTGTCTGGCCACCAGCAAGCGCTCTCCCCATAGAAGTGAATGGGCGCGTACCACGCATGACCGGCCACCGCTCCCATTCACTTCCATGGGCCCAACGGAAATAGCCGAGCCAGCGCTTAGATATTTTCGGCAGCCCCATAGAAAATGAAGGGACGGCGGTTTCGCGTGCACAGTGCGCCCTCCACCACGTTTGGGGCTCCGTTCTCGATATAGGTGCAGTGGGACCCACACCTATCAGACAATGGGGACATATCCTAGCGATATGCCCCCATTGTCTGAGATGAGAATAACCCTTTAATTAGAGGCAATGCTTCACAGAAAAAAAAAAAGGATGCAAATTACGGTAACTCTCCTCTAGAAGGAATACAAGGTTCACATACCAGCAAATACCCTGCTTTGTACTGATGAAAGGCAAGAACCTCGAAACAGATGGGTGTCTTTTCCTTTTAGAGGACATCTTATTTGCAAACTTTTTCTTATGGAGCATTGCTTGTTAATCAGTCCACTGAATCTGGGTTTCCTCCTGGTACTCCAGCTTCTTCCCACACCCCAAAGACATACTAACAGAAAAGTTAGACTGTGGGCTCCGTTGAGGACAGTGAGTGTCAGCGCTATAAAAGTGCGTAAAATAAATTAATTACGGAGGCAGATATTTTGCCTGAACCTGCTGTATGCAGCGAGCATGCAGGGCGGAGGCGATCTGTCTACATCATATATTGTCTTTGCCGTAATACTAAAAAACACTCTGAAAACAATGAAATTACTGCGTACCCCCCTTCCTTACCATGTCCACAGCACATGCTGAAAGTTTTAGCTCATTAGGGCCAGTTCACACTTCTGGTTTTGGATATTTTCTGCCTTTAAAGCTGCCTCAAATTTATTTCAATGGGAAAAAAAGAAGCAGGATGCCCTATGTTGGGGCGGAATCTGCTCTGGATCTCCCATTGAAATGACTGGGACACATAAAAAAAACAAAAACAGCTCCATGTGTTTTTTGCACATTTTGCATGGTCAAAAAGGAGCTGAAAATGCTTCAGTTTTGTATTGAAGGAAACACCCATTGGTCAAAAAATGCACTGATTCCACGCTTCATTTTACTTGCGTACTCTAATGTTTCAGGCCTTTCTTTGATTTAGATCGGGACGTGGAAAAAAAAAAAAAACAACACAAAAAGCTTTTAGAAATAAATAAGACAAAAGGTAACTCAAACAATAGATCATTTTCCCGATCGACTTTTGTCAGGTAGTCATCATGGCAGTCTGAGTACCGCGGGACTTTTTATTCACACAGATAGGCTGCTGGAGTTTTTAGAGAATTTCGAAGCAAATGCTGATGGAGAATATGCAAAAATCACAGTTTAGCATTAGCAAAAACATACAACAGCTAAACAAGGGTTGGGTTAGCAGAGCTCGGACGTGCATATCCCTCTTATTATATAAGCCTGATCAAATCTTAATCTCATGGCTTGAAGACCGTGTCCGGCTTGTGCACAGCTTGATGTTGACTTGCATCTCATGTTATCAGGCTATGCGATATTCACGCAGATTCCTATCCATCATGTAACGCTGTCAACATCTTCCTTTTCAGACCCCGAGTGTGTCGAGTTCTCTGCTTCTTCACCCGAGTGCCCCTTCGAAGCCACATTTACACACTTAACAAATATCAATAGCGGTGGAATTTCCGAGGGCATTCATAAATGGAGAATTGATGCATTTACATGCAAAAATCAATTTGTGAGCCACCAGGGAGTCAAGGGGTTAACGCGGCTGTGAACGATTGAGGAAGCAAGTAATACAGTCTGCCTATCTATAAAAAGGAATCTTTGTGCAATAAAGCATATAGTTGCATTGTGGTCCGTGGGGCAGACCTCCTTCGCTTGCCACCCACGTTGAAGTACCTATAACCAGGGCCCTATAAAGCCGGGCACGCTTTCTGAAAATATTTGCAGCCTCACGCCACTTGAATAGAAAGAAAATAATGATGCAGACAGCAAATTAGCACACGGGGGCTGTGCTTTTGGCTGAGTGTGTAAACACAAGTCGGGGCGGCTCGGAGGCAACTCGTACAGGGACCTTACCTCCCAGCTTTCTTTAAAAGGATGGACTATTATTCTTCATGTGTGGGAGGGCGATCAGAATCTTGAAGGCTACAAATTGACTGTGGTTTTTGATTTAACTCCCATGTAGACCCAGGGCATGTACTCCATTACATTGAATACCCCCTTGACACAATGAGTTTTCAATTTTAAGATGTTATTTTTGTAGTGCCTGAAAATAAATCTTATTACATTGTTAGACGGAAATAAATTCGAACTCTTTGGTTCCGCTGTGTCTCTGTTTAATGGTTTGTTAGGGTGTCGTTCAGACCTCCTTTATTTAGTAGGGGCCAAATATGTTAAAAGGGTTCTCCAGCTTTTTAACAAATTTTGGCTCGGTTTCGGCTCCTTCGGTCCCCGCTTGTAAACTTCCATAATAGACAGGGATCAGGTGCAGCTGCAGCGATGGCGTCTGCCCCAAGCGGCATGTCACCACTCTGGCCAGTAGTGTTGAGCGAACTTGTGTTTTAAGTTCGGCGTCTAAAGTTCGGGTTCGGGTTATCGAAGTATCCCGTTATGGATTCCGCTACCACGGACCATAATGGAATTTAGAATCCATAACGGGATACTTCGATAACCTGAACTCGAACTTTAGACGCCGAACTTAAAACACAAGTTCGCTCAACACTACTGGCCAGTCATTGGTTGCAGCAGCACTTGACCCCTGTCCATTCTGGAAGTGGACGAAGGTGCAGGAAACAGATTGCCGGGAAGCAGTTAAAGTCTATATACACCTTCGGAGGCAATTTTTAAAATTATTATTATTGCATTGTACTTATTTTTAGCTAAAAATATTTTTTTCTATTGGTCTTTATTAAAAATATGGAATCCTTTTTTCTGTACAGAGCTGAGATGCTGTAGGTGATTTTCTCACTTTTCCGTCAGGCAGGGAGCAGACCGGCTCCTTATCTCTGATCTCTGACATTATTACACTCATAGCTCAATTGCCAAAGGCAAAAATTCTTACCCTTGTTTCGCTCAATCAACAATATACACCAATCAAAATATATATTTTTAATGAAATTCCCTTAAAAAAAAAAACTCTGGAGGTTAAAAAACAATAGAGCTCTGCCAGGCAGAAAGAAGGTAACGACCAGCAAGTGTATAGAGAACAACTGAACATACCGACAACTGATAATAATACACTGCCTGCCGGGAAGATTACACCAAAACTGGTGTAAAGGCTTAGTTGTTGATAGAAGCCAATGAGATTCTACCTTTAGTTTTTGAGAGCTTCTTTGATAAATGCACCAGTTTTGATAAATCTTCCCCAGTCGTCTGTGCCCCCATTCCGCCTGGATGCTCATACTCCCTGTACCCACATGCCAGATACAACTCGAGGAAAGTCATTTTGACAAAAACGTTGTCTTATGTTATTGGAAGGATCATGGAAATCTGCAAATTTTTACTTGTGCCACATGATGCGATTTAATAAATGCCACTTGTCTGTTGCAAAAGGAGTGCGCCCTGCGAATACTAGGTTGAAGAACCAATCCAGGTGGCAATTTCCAAGCGTGCCTCATGTATGGCATGCTGTGGATCTGCAGAATGCTTTGAATTCTCCGCTGGAGTTACTTTCCACCACGCGTCTATAACTTGGTAAAGCCGCGCTCAGTTGCATTGTAATTTTGCCACATCTGTCCAGCAAAATAACAGATACGTTAACAATGGAGCTCTATGGTGTGAGGCATCCATTTAACGTGTACGTGCTATGTCGGACAAAAACGTGACGTGAAGCCATTAAGGCTACTTTCACTCTTGCGGCAGAGTAATCCGGCAAGCAGTTCCGTCACCGTAATCCGGCAATCTGCATGCAAACGGAAAGCATTTGTAGACGGATCCGGATGCGGATCTGTCTTACAAATGCATTGCAAGAACGGATCCGTCTCTCCGCGTGTCATCCAGAGAAACGGATCCGTTATATACTTTTTTCACATTTTTACCGGTCTGCGCATGTGTTTTTAATACTAATACATTTCAATGTAAATTAATGCCATATCTGTCATTCCGGCAACTGATCCGGAATTTTGGACTGAGATAATACCGCAGCATGCTGCAGTATTTCCTCCGTCCAAAACGCCGTTCAGTGACTGAACTGAAGACATCCTGATGCATCCTGAACGGATTTCTCTCCATTCAGAATGCATTAGGATGAAACTGATCAGTTCTTTTCCGGTATAGAGCCCCTGTGACGGAACTCAGTGCCGGAAAAGAAAAACGCGAGTGTGACAGTACCCTTCTTCATTTATTTTACTCACTTACATAGCGCTGACATACTGTATACCGCAGCTCTTTACAGACAGTATCATCACTCGCTGTCCCCAGTGGGGCTCACCGAATACATTCCCTATCCATATGTCTTGGGAGGAAACTCACGCTACCCCGCGCAGATGTTGTCCTTGATTTGGGTTCGGACCCAGGACCCCAGCTCTGCTGATGGAGGCATGGATAGGAGTGCGGAACCGACAGTATATTTTACATACATGAAATATGAGATTAATTGGAATTGGTTAATTTTCGGCAAGCACCGAGCTGAATTTCTACAGCTAAACCCCCCTCCTTCTGTAAGCCTGAAGGCTTTCCCTCTTCACCTCCCCGCACTTTTCGTGCTACTACTCTCGGCTATATGGCTTCCTTTGTTTTGGCACCTTACCCCATCAAATCCTATTACAGTTACCCTCGTTTTAACACCTCTTTATAACAGTTGAAATACTTGGCTTAGAGGATGTTTATGTAACATGCACAGGGTGGAGCGCACTAAAGGCTTCATAGTTTAATGGAGGTTCACGATATTGGTTAAACTCAGGTAGGTAGCAATTAGGAAAAAGAAAAAAAATTCCCCCGTTTTACTGAAGCGCGGAACATTTTTCACTTGTGGCACAGCTAACCTACTGCAAACCTAACATTAGGTATAAATCCGGCGTCCATCCCCTTGTAGTAATGGCTTTTAAATCACCCTCGACATATGAGTAATGTTAGCCATTATCAGGAGGACGTGATAATGATCGGCTGCCTTTTTCGGTGTCCCTGAATGTTTTGCCTTGCAAAATGTCCTTTCATACTTGTTTCTTATGGATTTGTGAGGGTTTTAATGGGTATTAAATGTGTAACAGCTAGTCCTACAAAGTTGCGAGGGGACGGCATTCGTACGAGAGACTGAAATCTTATCCCCGGCTATAAAAATAATGTCGAAAAAAAAAAAAAAAGAGCCGTATGGGTGTCTAAAATCTGTGGATGTTAATGAATGCAATTTGCTGAGACTTTCAGACACGCTTGCTATTTTTGGAAAAGACGGGTTGTTTTAGAAAACTGATCATTTATTAGGATTTATGAAAAATGTGTGTTTTTCTTCGTCTAGTTTCTGGGGTCGTAATTGGTCCCGAATTGTTGTCACAGTTTTATAATTTTGTGTGTGTGTGTGTGGCAGGTAATAGCTGCTGAGCTCGCTTGTAATCCTGCCGGCGTTGGACTGGAAATGAACCTATTAAACTTCAGTGAGTGGAGTGCTGGTAATGAAAGTGTGTAGTACATGGCATCTACAAGGACTTCTAGTCTTGCCCAAAAGCCAAGGTTTAGAGCACAAAGCTCCTCGAGGTTTTCCGTAAATGTAAGGTCAAATGTAAGTCATGAATTCACGGGCAGAGATCTCGCCTCGTTAAATTATGTATGTACGGTATTGTTCTATCTGCCATCGTCCTCCTTCTGCTGCTTCTCTGCTATTACGTATTTGTTAAGTCTGTTTGACTATAATATCAAGAAGAAAATGAAAAAACGGATTTCGGCACATTTCTTTAAGAAAGTGTTTTTTCTCTTGCGATCCAATATTTCTTTTAATAAAAAAATAATAATAATAATAAAGACACGGGGGAGCGGACCTCCTAAAAGTCACATTACGACTGGATCATGTATTCTGTCGAGAAGAGGGGGGAGGATAATGTGGAACCATATAGAAGAATGACTCTAAGGATCACCTTGGAAAAGCAGATATCTTACTGACCTTGACCATGCCTGTTCTCTAATCTTGAGGGGCATACATGTTCTCATGAAATGTGTCACTTCAGCAAATAGCATTTATTATGTAGAGAAAGTTAATACAAGGCACTTACTAATGTATTCTTATAGTCCATATTGCTTCATTTGCTGGCTGGATTCGTTTTATACGCTGCTCGTTTCCATGGTTATGACCACCCTGCAAACGTCCAAGCCTATGTGAGCTCCCATGGTCCAGGCCACCAGAGAGGCCGGCACTTTTTTTCTATAGTGTCCGAGTATGACCACTACAGGGTGGTCGTAACCATGGAAACGAGCAGTGTATAATGCAATGGAAACATGAATGAAGCCAGCAAAGAAGGCAATATGGAGAATCACAATGCATTAGTAAGTGCCTTGTATTAACTTTCTCTACATGATAAATGCCATTTACTGAAGTGAGAAGACCCTTTAAAGTGTAGCCGTTTAAAGAGTCGTCTTAGCAAAGTTCTGACTGAAAGGAAGAGTCAGTCTTCAGTGTTTTACTGAGCTCTGAAGACGCCTGTGTGTAACACGTCAAGACGGGCAGGGCAATGGTCGGTGATCGTTACAGCACATGTACATAGTCAGGAACCGGGGCAGTGACGAGGCTGAGGGCTTCTATATGTACCACACAGGTGTCTTCAGGGCTCAGTATAACACTGAAGACAGACTCTCCTTACAGCTTTGCTCAGAAGACTCTTTACACCCTATTTTCTAGAACCAAGAAACATCTTTCCCTAATAAAGTATACTACAAAAATGTTTAACATCCCTGTCCCTATATTAAATATCAACTGAAACCACAGTTACACCTTAGGACCTGTAGCTTGTTCCAGAATGTGGGAGAAGGCTCCTTGTGTAAGACTCGTATCTTCCTTAATGGCCTCATTCTCACTCGAGTGTGACAGCAAGAAGGGAATAAATATATATTGGATCAGTTTTTATCGTATGATAAGATTGGGTCTCAAATTAACTTCAAACACGGAAGAGCCGATTGAAATGTATCCGAATTCATCTTTACAATGGTTCAACGGACCGAGGTCATGTCTAACTCTTGGTCTCGTTGCCCGTAAATCGAAATAATAAATTGAAATGACGGAACCTGTCATTCTGACACCGACATTATGAGAAATGGGCGAATGGGATTAAATTGATGGTTCAAAAGCTGCTCACAGACATGTGATAAATTGTTAGGTCTGTACACGAATGAAGGCGCCATACACACTGTATGAAGGGTACGGTGTATGCGGTGTTGCCGGCCCCATGCTTGACTGGTATAATTGTGCATGTTTACAGGGGGTTAGTGATTTAGGAATTTTGGTGTTAAATGACTATGAGCACCTTAAAGGGGTTTTCCGAGCCTTTTATACTGATGGCCTATCTTTTGATCAGTGGGGGACCCCCACCGATCAGCTGTTTGAGAAGGTTCCGGCTCTTGCAGTAGCGCCGCGGTCTTCTCTCAGCTTTGCCTAGGCTAGTGACATCATATTCGTCGATCACATGGCCTAGGGGCAGCTCAGCACCATTGAAGTGAATGGGGCTGAGGGCAATACCAAGCACAGGCGCTATACAATGGACGGCGCTGTGCTTGGTGAGCAGAGAGAAGGCCGCGGCGCTACTGCAAGCGCCGTTACCTTCTCAAACAGCTGATCGACAGGGTGCCAGGTGTCAGACCCCCACTGATCAGTCTGGTTCCCACTCTCGGCTCGGTCATGTCTGGCTGTGTGTCCGCTCTCTCTTCCCGTTCTCCATCACGTTCTGTTTTCGGAGATAACGCAGGCGACCTGTCACATAAAGCTCCGACCACTCCTGACAACATGTACATGCTCGGCTGTATGTATATGTGGACGTCAGGAGAGGTAGCTATTGAATGTGTGTGGCCAGCTTATCCTAACACTACATTACGTGAGAATTTAATTAACCCCTTCATTATGATTTGCATAATGAGAACATTTCTTATATATACTAGCTGCCGTCTTAGTACACGTTAATGAAATCCGGTAGTCCTAGAGAAATAAGCGTTTTTCACAATTGCCTGTCTTTCATGAATGGAATATTGGCTCCTGTGTTAAATTTCTGTAAAAGACCTTTTGGGTCTCTGAGATAAATCAGATGCTGACAGAAGTGCTGGGATAAAAGCCACGAGCTCAGCCATCGAAACGCCTGCGAATATTCTAATTCTTCCACACCTAAAGGTCTCTGGCGTCCGTTGTATTAGAAATAGGTTTACTGAAGCTGGGCACGTCCACACCGTACCGTTCAATTGCCCCCACCCCCGCAAAAAATAAAATAAAATTGAAAACTAATAGAATTTTAAATTTAAAGCAAAAAAATTATAATTTTTTTTTTTTTTCAGGCTACAGTTTTGCAAAAGGGTGGTCATTTTTAAGGTCAGATTCACAGATCAATTTTATAAGCACATAAAGCAGACATGGATTCTAAGAGAAAAAAAGGTATCAAGAATGACTTGCACATCTTTATTTATTTTATTTGTCCAATTACCTTTTTTAGGAAAAGAAATTAGACCCTTAAACGTAATTGTGTGAACAAGATCTTAGGCTATGTTCATACTCTCTGTTTGTCATGCATTTTTTTTAAATTACAGTAAAATATTTATAATTGAAAAAATTAAAAATCTCAGCAAGAAATGTAGCCTGTTATGAGCCCTGCTTTTGAGCGCATGCACATCGGTGTATTATGGCTCTATACAATGTCCGAGCTGTACGGAACCGTTGTACGGCATCCCCAGCGCTCTGTGGGGCCATACGCTGCCACAAAGTATACTCGGTCATAGACTTTAGGGGAGAATATCTCCACCACATTCAGTGCACACAGAGGTTTTTTCTTTCGGACTCTGTGTGAATGAGATGACGTATTATGGAACGTTCTCGCAAATATCTCCTTAATATTATGGAGAAACCAAACTGAAGCACATGGAGCGCTTGCACCATTAACTCTTGATAATTCAGGGTAAGATGGGCAATTTTGTTTGGAGGACGATGGTAGACCTCAAGGTTTCATAATTTTTTTATTTCTCACTTGGGCCAATGTACTAGGTTCTTAATAGATTGTTAATATGTGATCGCTGGACGTATTCCCTGATTTTCACCCTGTAAACTGGCAACCACAAAACATCAACTTAATTTTGAGTAAGATTGAGAATATTCTAGATAAAGATCGGGATAAGACATATTTTTAGAATTCTTGCTCTCAATAAGTGACTGACCAGCCCTTTAGTATGTTGAGTCATTTTTTTGAATATTTGCTTCATAATTTGTGATGACAGTTGTCAGCGTTTTATGGTAAATGCACAGCCTTGAAGATCAGGCAAGGTACTCCTAATGTATGGATTCTCCCCATCCGTCCTCTTGCTGTCCTCCTGCTTTTTTTCCCCTCATCGTTTACATTCTCCTGGGGTGAACCATTTTGCTCCTCGAGTAGCTAGACTTGTATTTATTTGTAGAAGCAACCATGTTTTCTGAAGGAAGCCCGCTCTCTGTATTAACGCTACACTGGCTGAGAAGCGGAGAATGTGAAGACGGCAATCTTGGGGAGTTTTGGGAAGTATCTGCAGATGGGAGTGATGTAGATACAAATGGATAGTGAACAATATTTATGGGCAGATTGAGATAGACGAGATCTATAGAAATGGAGGGACAGATGTGAGAGAGAGTTTGTAGAAGACATACAAATTTTAGATGTATAGATCTTCACTATTAGATGTTACCGAGAGGAACACATCAACTTGGTGATTTGTTCTTTGCTCGGCTATTGACTACTGGTCTTAAAATCAAGCCACGCGTGTTTATAAGTGGTGATGCCTTCGATATTCCCTTGAAATTGTCATCATGGTCTCACAGTACAGAGGTGGGGCACACGAGTCCAGATGGGTGGTTTAAGTGATTGCATGTACAGAAAGTGATTTCTAGATCTAAAGATTAAAATTTATAGCCACAATTGTGATCTCAGTCATCTACAGCAGCCAAATACGAGTATTTACATGTCGAGATGATCGAAATCGGTCAAATCGTATACCGTATTGAGGCTCATCAAGGAGCCTCCAGTATTGTTTTGGGCTGTCAGATCATATTACTTGCTCAGTAGAAGTTAAAAGGATACGACATTCTAGATAAAGATTTGATTTTATGGAATTTGATTTAATCAAATTATGTTGAAAATTGTTCTAAAAAAAAAAAATACAGTATTTTGTTCCACAATAAGGTTGGCAATGTTCAGGTCAGAAAGCCTGAGGGACATCTGCAGGAGTAATAATACCATACAGAAGCCATGTGCGGATACAGTATCTGGTTGACTAAACGTTTGGTGGCTATGAAGGTGTCGCGTGCAAGGTCTCTGTGGTTTGTCAGAGGATGTCTGGTCTACTTTGAGGAAAAGAGGGAAAAAAAACCCTGCAAAGATTTTAAAGAGAAAACTCAGATCCTATAAAACTGTAGATGCCAGATGACCTTCCTCAACCCAGAGGGCTCATTGACAGCCAGGCCCTCGTCATGAGCCTCATTCCATTATTTTGTCACTAGATATTGATCATTTCTGATCTGTTTGCTAACCTAATGATTTAGCTCAACAATTCTAACTTGTATTGTCAAAAAAAATATTCTCGTTGTAGCATATAGTGGAGTTTGGGTGTCTTCTCTGCAACTCTTATATATGTACTACAAATGCAGTGAGTAGAAAGGTCTCGTGGCGGACTCATCGGACGTTAAAGACGCTATAGACACTAAAGCCTATATTTTATTGCAGTGTAATGGAGCCAAGCCCTTTGAGAAGCTTAGTGGTCAGTAGACTAACTGTAGAAGACTGGAGGGAGGTAGAGAGCTCGTAGTCTTCCTCAGTGGTCAGTGCTTGGGACTTACTTACCCAAACTAAATTCTTAAATAGAATATACTACACCCCTGTGAGACTTAATAAATGGGTGCTTCATCCTCAGACACATGCTTCCACTATCAGGGGGCGGTTGGGACGTATATCCGTGCGGTGTGGTCCTGTCCTATTGCCAATCACTTTTGGTCAGATGTCCTCCTATTCCTTAATCTTCATTTCCAATTTCCCCAGAATCCTTACTCCCCAGATTTGTCTATTAGGTAAGATGGAAGAAAACATTGGGGAGGCTTATGATAGACTTTTCTTTCCATTTGCCCTCGCAAAATGTTGATAATGTCCTGGAAATCCACTGCCCCACCTACCCTTACTCATTGGATCCAGGTAGTAAATAAATGTATTCCACTACAGAAAGTCCTTTACACCGACAGGCAATGTCCTCAGAAGCTTGGATTGAACTTGACATTACTGCCCTTTAACTGCACTTTATGTATGTACTTCTGTGAATAGTGGAGACACGAAGTGTGGATGTGTGTGAATGGGAGTCTTAATTAATTTTTTCTGTTATTCTGAATCTTGTTGTTCATCTTCAATTGATGAAGCCTTTTAAAAAAAAATATATAAAAAAAGAAGCTCTAGGCATGGTGCTGTACATTTCACAAGTCTTCTGCTGAATGTACTTTATATAAGTATTTATTTGCAACTAGTACAAGGTGCAGAAACCCTAGATCCATAAATGTTTCTTTCCGATTTTGAAAATGCTACCAAGCAATATTTAACTATCATATGATGATACCTTGTTTTAAGTGGTTACCTGCAAGAGTATGATATTTGGGGGTCCAATCTCTGGCAGACCCTCTGTTACCAGAACAAAGGGCACCAAGCTCCTGGCAGAAGAGTTGCTTGCACCTCGATAATAAGACTGTTGTGCACTAACTCCATTTGGCTCTTTTCGACTTTCTCTTTCAATGGAAAATCTGCACTATGGAGGTGCACACGTGTCTATATGATGTATGTATGGTCATCTATGTACAGCACAGTCTGCATAAGTATTAACCTTGCACATGGACACGGTGATCTCTTCATGGGGAGCGAATAGGGACATGAGATAAATCAAAGCCTATTGTGCAATTTGAGGATGTACCAAAAGAAAGTTGGGGTGGAATAAAGTATACAACAGTGACAAAAAGCATGACCCCTAGATTTGAGGATGTACCAAAGGAAAGTTGGGGTGGAATGAAATATACAACAGTGCCAAAAAGCATGACCCCTCATTTTGAGGATGTACCAAAGTAAAGTTGGGGTGGAATAAAATATACAACAGTGCCAAAAAGCATGACCCCTAGATTTGAGGATGTACCAAAGGAAAGTTGGGGTGGAATGAAATATACAACAGTGCCAAAAAGCATGACCCCTCATTTTGAGGATGTACCAAAGTAAAGTTGGGGTGGAATAAAATATACAACAGTGCCAAAAAGCATGACCCCTGAATTTGAGGATGTACCAAAGGAAAGTTGGGGTGGAATAAAATATACAACAGTGCCAAAAAGATTGACCCCTCAATTTGAGGACGTACCAAAGGAAAGTTGGGGTGGAATAAAATATACAACAGTGCCAAAAAGCATGACCCCTCAATTTGAGGACGTACCAAAGGAAAGTTGGGGTGAAATGAAGTATGTAACAGTGCCAAAAAGCATGACCCCTCAATTTGAGGACGTACCAAAGGAAAGTTGGGGTGGAATGAAATATACAACAGTGCCAAAAAGCATGAACCCTCAATTTGAGGATGTACCAAAGGAAAGTAGGGGTGGAATAAAGTATATAACAGTGCCAAAAAGCATGACCCCTCAATTTGAGGATGTACCAAAGAAGAAATGGGGTGGAATAAAATATACAACAGTGCCAAAAAGCATGACCCCTCAGTTTGAGGATGTACCAAAGGAAAGTTGGGGTGGAATAAAGTATACAACAGTGCCAAAAATCATGACCCCTCAACTTGAGGACGTACCAAAGGAAAGTTGGTGTGGAATGAAATAAAATGTAAAAATGTATATTTGAGGGTGCCCTATCCACAAACCCAAACCTGCCCGAGGAGTATTTCTCCATTGTAATCATTTTAACATCATTTTTTACATCAGTCTTTTTGATATCCCTTTTTCATTATTTTAAAGATTTATTAATACCTATGGGAACATTTGCAAGTCCAATGTAAGCCTAACATCGGTATCTTTTACATTTATTTTGTAAGATGTATTTATATCTGTTGGAACATCTACAATTACGTATACGTTTATCTTACTTTGGAATATATTGTGTGCGTTTTTTGTTTTTTTCCTTCTGTTTTTGGACAGAAATGAAATAAATCACAAAAAGGCACAACACTCCCAAAGAGCATCCGAGAAGCTTGGCCTCGTCGTTATTCCCCATTAACGTGCTGGCTTATCTTCTGGGTTATTAGGCAAGCCTGTGTGTTTGTGTTATGCGCAGAGCTTGTTGCCTTTTGCTGATTTATATAGTAGCGCTGTTTGGATGACTCAACTTGTTTGCACAGTATTAAAAATACTTTTTGTTTACGTGAGTTACAGTATTTTAGAGGGATGCAAATTACACCCGTGAGCTTTGCGCTGCGTGTGCTTTTTTTTTTTTCGAGCTCTGCTTCAATGCGATATGTGGAGACCACAGATTTTTATAAAAATTAAAAGCACATGTGTTCTGAGGCAGCATGCTTTTAATTGTTTAGGCGGTTTGAAGTTCTGTGAGGCTGATTTGTGAATGATCTATTCAGCGAGATTTATTTGGCTTCATAACATGGATGTCGCGTTATTACATCCTAACCTTTCTCCTGTTTCCTGATGATGTTTTTTTTTTTATCTCCCTTTTACAGTGATGAATTCAGCAGCGCCATGATGTAGACGGTGCACATTGTATGATATTATAGAATTTTTGTGTAATTCACCCAATTGTTTCTAACTCTATTTTTTTTTTTACGTATTATTTATTTTTGTAATCATTTTGTTATTAAATAATAATATATTTTTGACCCTGTGCCTCTGAGATGCTGGGGAGTGTAGTACCTATGTTTACTGACGGGGTTAATAGAATAGGTGATATGCTTCCCATAAAACGTGCGACTTACAGATTTATACAATCTATATAAATAAGAAAATTTCCTGTCACTATTTATTAGCAATTTTTTGGATTATACTGATTTAACAGAACATGCAATCCTACACCAGGGTTCATAATTGTTCCTTCTGCTGGGACCCATACTGTGAGGATATAGATCTTGTTTGGGTTACTCTGGCAGTTAAAAAATGTGAAAGCTCGTGATTTAATATTTTGATTTCCTGTTTAAATGTACTTAAATTCCACAGAAATCTAACCATTCCAGCCTTGGCTTTTCTTCCCTGAATGTCATCTTATACGCAACCTGTGAAGTGCGGTTCTCGACTTATTTGTCAACCTATTTTCTTATTCTTCCTGAACGTCCCGCAATCCATGCGCTGCCCCATCAATCATTGTACTGGAGTGTTAGTTGAGGGTGCAGCTATTACATATTAGGATAGAAATATTGTGTGTGTAGCTACTGCTCCGCGCGGTTCACCCCCGGACAATACAGAGTTCTGGTTAGGATGGATTAGTTGGTAGATTTTTGATAGACACACAGGTATTAGATGAACATGACGTACAGGTGAAACTAAAAAATTTTTAATATCGTGCAAAAGTCCATTTATTTCAGTAATGCAACTTAAAAGGAATTGCATTAATGCAGCTTATAATTCGAATTTTGTGAAAAGGTTCAATATTCTAGGCTCAAAGTGTCACACTCTAGTCAGCTAATTAATCCATACCCTCTGAGCAAAGGGGACCTGAGATTGTGATTTTGGGGTTTCATAAGCTGTAAGTCATAATCATCCAAATTATACCAAATAAAGGCTTGAAATCTCTCGCTTTGCCTGTAATGAGTCTCATATTTTAGCTTCACCTTTTGAGTTGCATTACTGAAATAAATGAACTTTTGCACGATATTCAAATTTTTCGAGTTTCACCTGTAGATGGATTTTAGATCGGTACATGTAAGATACCGGCAGATATAGAAAGTAGGAAAAATGGAATTATATAGAAATTAAATAATAACTTGATAATTAGATCTACAGATATACTGTACATAGATAGATAGATGTCCAAAGGATGAATGGATAGATATCAGATAGATAGATGAATAGTTCATACATATATAGAGGGATAGATATTTTTTATTTCACTCACTTATATTGCGCTGACAACTTTCGAATTCCTAAAGGGGTTCTGTAGTTTTTTTAAACTGATGATCCATCCTCTGGATAGATCATCAGCATCTGATCGGCGGGGGTCCAACACCCGGGACCCCTGCCGATCAGCTGTTTGAGAAGGCAGCGGCGCTGGCAGTAGCGCCGCAGCCTTCTCGCTGTTTACCGCAGGCCAAGTGACGTCACGACTAGTATCACTGGCCTGGGCGGGGCTAAGCTCCATTCAAGTGAACAGAGCTTAGCCCCGCCCAGGCCATTGATACTAGTCATGACGTAACTGGGCCTGCGGTAAACAGCGAGAAGGCTGCGGCGCTACTGCCAGCGCCGCTGCCTTCTCAAACAGCTGATCGGCAGGGGTCCCGGGTGTTGGAACCCCGCCGATCAGATGCTGATGATCTATCCAGAGGATGGATCATCAGTTTAAAAAAACTACAGAACCCCTTTAGGAATGCGAAAGTTGTCAGCGCAATATAAGTGAGTGAAATAAAAAATATCTATCCCTCTATATATGTATGAACTATTCATCTATCTATCTGATATCTATCCATCCATTTATATCTCTCCATCTATCCAATATCTCTCTATCTAATATCCATTATATATACGCTATCTATTATATACATATCTATCTCCATCATGGGGCAGCAGGGTGGCCCAGTGCTGGGGTCCTAGGTTTGAATCGGACCAAGGACAACCTCTGTATGTCCTCCTCATCTTGGCGTGGGTTTCCCCTGGGTTCTCCGGTTCCTTCTCACATACTGATAGGGAACTTAGACTGTGAGCCCCACTGGGGACAGTGAGCGGTGACAATGTCTGTAAGGCTGGGTTCTCGCATCACGTTTTTCCCATCCAATTAACGTATACATTAAATGGATGCCTCAGACTGATGCCGTACAGTGGCATCCATTCACCATAGAGTACCATTGTAATAAAAGTATATAGTTTATTTTTATTTTTTTTACCAAACTCTGCAGGACACAAGAACATGGTGTGCTGTGTTTTTGTATCATTTTTTTTATTTTTTTATAACAGACGTCATACAGAGGCATAAAACATGATGTGAACCCAGCCTTACAGACATTGTCACCACTCACTGTCCCCAACGGGGCTCACAGTCTAAGTTCCCTATCAGTATGTGAGAAGAAACCGGAGAACCCAGGGGAAACCCACGCCAACACGGGGAGGACATACAGAGGTTGTCCTTGGTCCGATTCAAACCTGCTGCCCCATGATGGATAGATATGTATATAATAGATAGATAGATAGATAGATAGATAGATAGTGTATATATAATGAATATTAGATACTAGATAGAGAGATATTTTATAGATGGAGAGAGAGATATAGATGGATGGATAGATATTGGATAGAGAGATATAGATGGATGGATATTGGATAGAGAGATATAGATGGATGGATATTGGATAGATAAAGATATATAGATGGATGGATAGATATTGGATAGATAAAGAGATATAGATGGATGGATAGATCAATACTGGATAGATATTGGATAGATAGATGGATATTGGATAGATGGATGGATAGATAGAAATATAGATGGATAGATATTGGATAGATAGACCAATACTGGATAGATACATCACAGACATCGGAGAGATAATAGGTGTTGGATGGATTAATAGATCAATAATCCCGTTTACAAACCATTCAGTTGATCACTCCGTAATATCATAATAAATATAAAAAACAAACAAACAATGTGCACAGTAGCCTAGTTGTGATGTGGCGTACTCCTGACGCCGGTTTCCTATGGCACGTGATGCAGGCCTGTGTGCAGTAAGTGTCAGGCCTGCTTCATCAGCAACTCTTTTTTTTTTTTGCACGTTTGAAAACTTGTGCCCAGGAGGACTACCTGACGTGAGCAGGTTCCCTGTAAACTGTGGCCGTAGACAAACATGCCTGATCCATCAGATACAATCTCCTTTTCAGAAGTAGGCCCAACAATTAGTCCAATTGCTATAAGGAAAATAAACTCGCGTCTCGGATTTAAAAGGCCTGACAGGCAGGAAAAATATACACCGGTCGGAGCGGGGAGTTCCACTTTCATCTCACAAGTGGCCTTGTTTGAAGCCACTAATCTTCCAGTTCACACAAGATGGAACAATTTGTAAGGTTTGAGGACCGAGTCTCGTAGGGGGAAATGGATATCTATGTGTATAGGATATGTAACTGAAACAACTAAAGTATAGAAAGCTATAGATAACAAGTTTGTGCATAAAATAAAATATATAAATATATAAATAGTATATAAATTATAGTCATACAATATTATATATATATATATTTAATGCTGCTTATGGTGATGCACCAAAAGTCAGAACTTTTCACCCCATAGGAAACGGGCTATCTGCTCCGTGACCTTTGGCAGGGGACTGATCCGGCATCCCTGCACGTTAGGATCATTTTAGCCGTCAGACTTTGTCCTAATCTCTTGTGGAAGTTGAATTAAAATAAGAAGAAACGATCCCTCTACATGTAAACTGTGTTTCCTCCTCTAAACAGAGGGATCATGCGGTCTGGCTCCCCTCTGTGCTGTGATTCATGACTTCTCTTCCCTTTATTCCTCCTTTGACTAAGAAGGTTACACATATTACTATCATTTTAATTTATTTTATTTTTTTTGTAGTATTTTTTTTATCTTGCCACTGTGTGTCTTCTGTCTACCCTCCATTACAGCATATCGGGGACTTTTTGTTTCATAAAATCTCACTTTTTCACTAAATTCAGTCTTTATTTTGTCAAAATTCATAGGAGGAAATGATTGTCTAGAAGTCTAAAACTACTGACGAGTGACCACAGGGCCCTCGGCCTCCGCAGCCGGTCGCAGACCTTACACAGTATTCAAATGCGCCTGTGTGCGACCAATTGAAAGGCAGTGTAGTAGGAGGGCCACAGAGTCTCCGCACCACCGGGGAGTTATCTCAAAAGCTGCATCACAAGTTTTTACATTTTATTTACTCAGAAAAAAAAAATCCTTTTTGACAAAATCCGAGCGTCTCATCATGGAGTGGATTCAGAAAATGCTGTAAGTGTTTGCGGATCAGCCGTGTCACTGTCATGAGATGTATATGTAACGCAGGAAGAGACTGCAACCCAGGGGCAGGTGGTGGGCTTAGACTTGTGCTTCAGCATATGGATATATAGATATAAATAAGAGGGTTAGCTATAGTGGCGTCGCTAGAGGGGGGCGAGGGGGGGCAATTGCCCCCCCTATGTTGTCCCTTGCCCCCCCGGGTGCCCCCCCCGCTGATTCCCCAGAGTGAATACTAATGAGCGCTTCCATTATGGAAGCGCTCATTAGTACCGAAGGACCAGGAAGTGGTGAACGCTCTGTACTCACCACTTCCTGGTCCTCGGCTGTCGGCTGTGCAGGGCTGCGCACAGCGTAAGGTCGCTCTGTGACCTCACGCTGTGCGCGCCAGTTTAGAGCACAGTCGACTGAGGAGAAAATGGCAGGCGGCGTCCGTCCAGGAGCAGGAGAGGTAAGTGTTTTTATTTTTTATTTTATAGAAAATGTGGCTGCTGGGGGCATTATGGGGGCTAATTGGAGGCATATGGGGCATTTGGAGGCATATTTGGGGGCTAATTGGAGGCATATGGGGGCTAATAGGAAGCATATGGGGGCATTTGGAGGCATATGGGGGCTAATTGGAGGCATATTTGGGGGCTAATTGGAGGCATATGGGGGCATTTGGAGGCATATGGGGGCTAATTGGAGGCATATTTGGGGGCTAATTGGAGGCATAATTGGGGGCTAATTGGAGGCATATTTGGGGCTAATAGGAGGCATATGGGGCTAATAGGAGGCACATGGGGCTAATAGGAGGCATATGGGGCTAATATGAGGCATATGGGGGCTAATATGAGGCATAATGGGGCTAATTGGAGGCATATGGGGGCTAATTGGAGGCATATGGGGGCTAATTGGAGGCATATGGGGGCTAATTGGAGGCATATGGGGCTAATTGGAGGCATATGGGGGCTAATAGGAGGCATATGGGGCTAATATGAGGCATATGGGGCTAATATGAGGCATATGGGGGCTAATAGGAGGCATATGGGGGCTAATAGGAGGCATATGGGGGCTAATATGAGGCATATGGGGCTAATATGAGGCATATGGGGGCTAATAGGAGGCATATGGGGGTTAATTGGAGGCATATGGGGCTAATTGGAGGCATATGGGGGCTAATAGGAGGCATATGGGGCTAATAGGAGGCATATGGGGGCTAATAGGAGGCATATGGGGCTAATAAGAGGCATAATGGGGCTAATAAGAGGCATAATGGGGGCTAATGAGGCATAAGGGCTGATATGGAGGCTAATGAGGCATAAGGGCTGATATGGGGGCTAATGAGGCATAAGGGCTGATATGGGGGCTAATGAGGCATAAGGGCTGATATGGGGGCTGATATGAGAGGCATAATGAGGGCTAATGAGAGGCATAATGTGTCATCCACAGATGCCCCCATAACAGTGTGTCTTCCACAGATCCACCATAACAGTGCGCCTGTGCACTGACGAGAGACAGAAAGAAGGGGAAAGAATCCGTGGAAGCAAGCAGAGGACGGCACTGCAGACGACTGAATAGCTTCTTTTGTAAGTAAATTGCTTTATTATAACTGTATCCCTGCATATCGCAATTCTCTCGTATTTTGTAATCTTATTGATATATACTTATTTTGTTTGTGCCCCCCCATTTTTGACTGTGGTATCTTTGTGCCCCCCCTATATATTGTTCCTAGAGTCGCCACTGGTTAGCTAGATATTGTAGACATACAGTAGATAGATAATGTGTATTAGTACATCCATATTCCTGAACTATGTGACGATTTGTATGTTTTAAACATTTTTATGACTAAGGTTAATTTAGATAGATAGATAATAGGAGATAGATAGATGGATATGAGATAGATATAGATAGATGGATAGATAGATAGATATTAGGAGATAGATAGACAGACAGATAGGAGGTAGATAGATAGATAGATGGTAGATAGATAGATAATAGGCGATAGATAGATAATATGAGATAGATAGATATAGAAATAGCTCGATAGAACAATAATGTGTATGGATGAATGTATAATGTATGTTGGTTATGTGCAATGGGAATTGCTGATCTATATAGTTTGAGTAAAGACAGAGAGATTGAAATAGATGGAAATGAATAAATAAGATATAGAACAGATTAGATAGATATCAAATAGAAAGATAGATATTCGATAGAGAGATAGATATGAGAGATTGATATTTGATAGATAAATAAATAGATATCAGGTAGATAGTTACATAAATAGATATGGATAGATATTAGATAGGAGATAGATATTTTAATAAATGATAAGTGTATAGATAGATATATTGGATAGATGTGTATAGATAGATATGAGAGATAGATATTAGATAGATAATAGATAAATAAATAGATATCAGATAGATATAGATAGATATGAGATAGGAGATATATACTTTAATAAATGATAAGTGTATAGATAGATATATTGGATAGATGTGTATAGATATATACGAGATAGATAGATATTAGAGATGGATAGATAGATATGAGATAGATAATAGATAGATATTAGATAGATAAATAAATAGATATGAGATAGATAGATATTAGATAGGAGATATATAGTTTAATAAATAATAAAGTGTATTGATTGATATATTAGATAGATGTGTATAGATAGATGAGACAGATAAATAGATATAGATAGATATTAGATAGGAGATATATACTATAATAACTGATAAGTGTATAGCTTGTTCTATGAGATATGAGATGGATGATGGCTACCATGTGCTGACCCTGCTGCCTGCCCTGTGTAGGGGCTCCGTCTCCTGCAGACATCTGTGTTTGCTATGCTGGGAGGTCAGCTGGCAGGGAGCGGCTGCTGCAGCAGCTCGTGTGCCGGGGCTGCCGGTACGCTGGAGGTATGGAGCAGCAGGTTAGGTGCAGTCCTGCCAAATAGCAGCTCAGCTCACAGTGCATCAAATCCAGTGATGTGTTTTAGGGCCTCTGCGGTTAAGTCCTATTTTTACTAATTTCCTTTAAACAGTGGGGTGCCTGGAAATAGGACGGGAATTAGAGTGAGCTGCTTGCTGAAATGATTAGGTGACTTAATAGACTGCGCGCAGAACTGTGCCCTCCCTGCATTCAAATAGCTTTCCAGGTGCTTCACCTGGCAGAACCCTTCCAGCGCAGCTCCTGCCGCAGGTACGTGAACACCTACCGAAACACTGCATTGTACTATTGATGGTGACTTTTTTTCTCAGGGGTGTTTGTCATTGTCGCTCATGTTATGTGTCACTTGAATGCAATGGGTGCTGTGCGACCTACGCACGGCCTGCAGTTTTCTGGTATACCCCCCACCCCACCACCTTCGTACACCTTCAACCTGTTCATTAAAAGCAATGCAAGTCGGTACTTACCCCAAAAGAAGTTTTGCTGACACGGTGTCACAGAACTGAACAGACTGTTCGACGCCATAGCCGACCCGTGCAGTCCCCCAATTCGCGCCCGACAGGTGCCTTGTGTATTTTTGTACGTCCCGATTGTAAAATCCCTTTTTGAAGCTTCAAACTGCAAATACAAGGAGAGCGGAACTTTAACCCCGGCCCGTTCCGAGTCCCTGACCCAGGACCAGAACACGACTAGCCTTCCTCCTCGTTAACCCGAAGTCCCATGCTTGACCCCCCCCCACCCCCCCAATAAAATTTTTAAAAAAATGACAAGACTATTCTTACTACACAGAGTGTGGTTTAAGAGCACTTACTGACAATGATGGTCTCGAAGACTGGTAGTGACCTGCGGAGATTAACCATTTAAAAACCAAAGGCTCCGTGCTGTCCTCCTGGAGAAAGTTTGCACCGCACTTGTGGTTCTGTGGTTGTTTGTGAGGCGAATGAAGCATTCACACAATCCAAAAAAGCAAAAAGCTTTTAAAACTCCTTTTTTCTGCAAGCAATGTTACTGGAGAGGCAAAATCATGTGGTTGATGACATCAGAGTTCCCAAAGTGGGACAGCCTTCGTCTGTGGCTTTCTCTCTCTCTCTCTCTCTTTTTTTTATTTTGACAAAAGGATCGTGGTAAGGCCTTTTCTGGCATCCAGAAGGATATAGCTTTTTAATTTTTCTGACTCATGAGGAACTGGAGCAAGTACAACTCCAGCATCAGCTCAAACTCCTGTACAGCTAAAAAGCATATGGAACACAGAAGCAATCCTCTGCTCCCTCTCTTGCCATTTTTGTCACCCTCCCCCCCGTTTTATTCTCGACTCTAGGAAATCCTATTAAACTGGCACCGCAGCCGGGTAATCGGGCAGAGGACGCGACTAGTAGAATAATGCACATCTTTCTTTTCGGGGTCTACTGTTAACCATGGTCTGCTTCGAGTTTGCAAAAGTTGGTTTTAGCAGTTTTTTTTCTTCTCTTTTGCTTCTTGTCTTTATGAACTCATTGTCATTTTTAGTTTTTTCTTTAACCTTTCATCTGTTTCATTGACCGTTTTAGCAGTGCTAGCGGCCATGCTCCTCACGTCTTTCTGCATGTCCTGGTAAGGTAGGCCAGGTTTAGCCGTCACCTGTGGGGTGGTTACTGAGAGGAAGCATCTTATGTTTTTTTTCTTCTTTTTATCCTGGTAGATTTTTATTTTATTTTTTTACTCAGATCTTAATTTTTTTAACATTTAAAAGGGGGTTCTCTTACTTCAGCAAATGGCATTTATCATGTAGACACAATTAATGCAAGGCACTTGCTAATGTATCGTGATTGTCCATATTGCTTCCATTTTTCCATCCCATTATACACAGCTCGTTTCCATGGTTACGACCACCCTGCAATCCATCAGTGATGGTGGTGTTTGCACACTATAGGAAAAAACATGGAACCATGGGAGCGCACATAGGCTGGTGCTTTTTTCCCCCCTATAGTAGTGCAAGCATGACCACCGCTGATGGATTGCAGGGTGGTCGTAACCATGGAAATGGAAAAATGAATCCAGCCAGCAAAGGAAGCAATATGGAGAATCACAATACATTAGTAAGTGTCTTGTATTCAATTTCTCTACATGATAAATGCTACTTGCTAAAGTGAGAGACAACCCCTTTATATAAAAAATTTAATTACAAACATACAAAAAAAAAGCCCCCCCTGTAATCTGTAAGATTATACATCAAGTAAGGAGACCCACCCCACCTAGACGACAACCTCTAAAGGTTAACTATATTAAACCATTCACTTCCCCTCATCTACCTCCTACTTGCTTTTGATATGCAAAGGGTATTTTTCATAGTATGAACATAGCAAATGGGAGTATACCAAGCATGTAAATTATTAATTATCCCCATTAATACCGAGCCCCAAATATTGGCCAAAATCCCTGATCAGCTTCATAAAACAAAGTATATTGCTATTCGTTCCTCAAAAGAACCATGATGAAAGGCCATTATCTCAGTGAAACCTCATATTAACACCGCTGGTGGCTCGATGGCCGAAGGGGGTAACAGAGGAGACAAGGGGCATCCCTGCCCGCCGGTACCTAGTTCCAGCCTAAAAGACGGGGATAACCCACCATTAGTTCTTATATGGGCTCAAGTCTCCCACAAGAATGGCCGCTTGTCTGACCTAAAGTCGGATCTGATTTTGGGTTCTGATTTGTGATCTGATGAGGATTGGTGGTCTGATTTGAGGTCTCTTTTCTTCCTCTATATCCTAGTTCAGCCTTATGGGCATGTGCATCCTATAGTCCCAAAAAATTGTTAATTTGCTAACACTGGTAAAATATTTACTTTTAATATTTTGGTAGGAAATTTGGGCTGACTTGGAATGTGGACTGGATATCTACTTCATGGCCTACGTTGGAATATATTGGTAGGGTCTCCTGATGTATACTTTCCACAGAAGCCTATGACGTATCCCATTGTATTGGCATACCGTAAAATGCGTAGTGTGTGGTAGGCTTTTTCACAGTGTGCCTATGGATTGTGGACTACACTTCACTATACAGAAAATGTTATGAGAAAGGATACTCTCTTCGCATGTGCTGGGTGCATTTGGGCCTGTGGAAATATATTTTGGAATGAAAAAACAAGGTGTGAACATAGCCTTAGAAGAATGAAGGCGGCATGCCTAATTTCTGCGGGTGCAGCCTGTCTGACCCATCGGGATCACTGGTGGAAGCTGCAGGCCACATTGTTCCCATGCATTGGCCTATGCACGCATGTTACATATATATATATATATAGTGCCTACTCTTTATGATATCTGAATACAGACCTAATAAAACAGACAGAAGCCATTCGAATCTGCATATTAATAAGTCAGAATTTCCTCTTTATTTTTTTCTAATATTAAAACTCTCTCATATCTGTGTTGGAGATTATATCTTGAACGTCTTGTTCACTGATGATTGGATTGGTACATCAGCATCTAATTGGATCGGCAAGATCCCGCTTTAATTGAATGTCCAACCGTGAACATGATTACTAAATCTAGTGAAGTTCCATTTTTGTGATACAAAGCTCCGAATCTCCTGCATTATAGAATTAGTCTGTCAGCGGTTTTGGCCATGTTTAAGCTGCTGTGGAGAACAGGACAACCATACCTTTTGTGGAGATTTTATTATCAGGAGAGGTGTGAATATGAAGTTTTATTTTGCTTTCTCTCATCTGGGAAGATCAGTGCAGACATACCTTTTGTCAAGCTTTTCTAACGAGGAGTAGTGAGAATATAAAGTCCTATTCTGCCAAATTCTGCTCTCTCAAGTGACATGCTTTTTATATTGAGTCGCTTCACAGCCCTTCATCTCTACCCTGGGTGGTGGTTGTAGTGGTCTCCTAGTTGTATGCTACAGCTGTCACTCAGCGTGGAGGGGCTGTGTGGGGCTCAATGGAGGGAGCACTTCATATTGCAGCCCAGCCTCCTGGACACGAGAGAGAGCAGAATTTGGTAGAATAGAACTTTACTACTCCTCATGAGAAGAACTTGACAAAAGGTCTGTTTGTACTGATCTCCCCAGCCCCTAACTGGCAGAATAAAATAAAATTAAATAAAATTCAGGCTGCCTGCATCTACAACTAGGGAGAGCTTACTACATAGCCTTTATACATTGAACTTAATAGAATAGAATAAAAGTGTGTGGCAAGCTTGTAAGCTCCCTCTAGTGGCGGCCGCAGGCAGTCAGAATGTTATTTAAAGAAGACCTGTTAGCTCCGCTGAACTTTATTTTTTTTTGTATTTGCCATGAATATGGCTTTGTGGAAATGAGGGGTTGTGTCCGTGCAAAGTACGACACCGTCAGCATTAATTGAGCAGTGTCAGACTCGGCAAAGACACCCCCAACTGAAAAAAACCGGGTGTCAATTTATTCTTAGTTTCCGAGAGGAATAACAGAGGAGCAACATACCACCCAGTTCTAAGAAAAGATGTCCCAGAATAGCTGGGACAATACAGGTACATTATTTCGTAAAAACTATTTTTCAGTCATTGTTAAGTGCATTATCTCCTCTTTCCTCTAAGAGTACATTCATAGTTTATGGAGTGAAAAAAGAAAAACAGTGAGAGTTTAGTCATCATTCTTTGTGCGGTTATCTGAATTTATTTTTTTTTTTACAAAAAATATGGATAATATGGCAATAAGAAAAACATATCCCTTTAGTTCTGCCAGGTTTCTATAACCCTAGACTGCCGAGTAGCCTGAAATAGAGTGGTTGCTAGGGGCATGGTGCGGGACCACCCCTTTGGTTGTCAAACTATCTATAGCAACCAGACTATCAGTCACAACTAAATTCTGACAGCGCAAAAATAAATGTAGGTGGAGAACCCCTTGAAAAATGTTATTAACTGTGTCTTCATAAGGCAGATGTGTCCCGGTATATAATTCGCTCATTCACAGCATAGATATTACCTAGCAATAGAGGCAAGAACTGAAGAAAGTTGCGGTTTCAGATGACCGTCTCCTTCATACCATAATACAAATTTCATTTCATGCATATAATGTAGCTGCCTTTCATGTTCTGCAGCAAATCCATGGTTCTCTGTAATATTCTCAGCCTGGCTTGGTATAAGAGAAGTCAAAGCATGCTTTACAAATGAAACCCCCCGAAATGGTTCCCTAAATTTAGCGTCCTGCTAAACTTCAAGAACCACTTTTGAATTTTTTTTATATT